>NC_143565.1:47370000-47671250 GCF_054136105.1 Typopeltis vanoorti | reverse complement strand
TGATATCTGTGGTCTTCAGTCTTTGAACAAGCATTTTATTTATAACCCAGCTCTTACTGTAAATACTCAAAATCCATGCAGATTATATTAAAATGATATTTTGTAAATTTGTCAGTTACTTAATAAAGATAAGGAAGAATGGGGGAATTTGGGGTATGCATTCATCCACTAGTGCAAACAAAATGACTGACAAAGAAGTTTCTTAACTATGTTACTTATATATCATTAATTTTCATAATATTATGATAACATAGATTATTAAATACTGAAATGACTAATAAACTAAATAAAGTCAACTTTCTATTCAATTCTAGTCAACTTTCACTACAGCAAACTTGTAGGCACCACAATAATAATTTGTTATAGTGGATAGTTTGCTGTAATGAATTTTTTTAGCATAGCATTGTGTACCTGTAGATCTTTGGCATGGATTTTTTTGGGAAGTTGTTATAGTGGTGTTTGCTATAGAAAGAGTCAACCATACTTTATATTCATACTGAACTATCACATTTGTACATAACCGGTGTCAACAGCCAAGAGTACAAACCTTCTGTGCTAGCATTACAGATAATGATTCCTCCCTCTGTCGAAGTTGAGCACGTAGTTTAAGCAACAATTCTTCCATAGCTTGTCTTTCCATTTGCCAGTCCTCTTGTGCCAGTTCTAAATGTTCAATTTCACGTTCATATACTTCTATTTGCTGCTGTAGTGATCTCACCTTATCATCAAGTTCTTTATTACGTGTAGACAATTCAGACATTGAAGAGGCTAGTGATTCAATGTCAAAATCTTCATTATGACTGAAGGATTGCTAAAGTGAGTGAAAAGAATAATCAATAAGGAAAGAAACTACAAGCCTTATAATGAACTTGAAGATGATATACAGACGTCATGTGTACACATACTGATTTCCAAAATTAAAGTACTATAAAAAAATTTTTTTAAAATTTACTTAACCTAGAAAAGTATTGAAATGCTTTTTTTTTGGGGGGGGGGTTAGAACTCTCTTTTAATTTTTATTATTACGGGCAACTCCAGGGAGTTCTTAGACTCATCGAGGGAGGCCCTAAACATGTCCACACAACTATACGACATTCTCACAGTATCTATCATACCTCGCCTTGAACTCATTCATCGTCATAGCACCTACAACGGACTCTGGCAGCTTATTCCACTCATTTACCACTCTAAAAGTAAAGAACCCAGCTCTAACATCCTTGGTAACCACACTCTTGCCAACTTCCATAGGTGTCCCCTAGTTCTCTCACCACCAGTCCTGATCTCAAAAATATCCTCTGATTTAATCCTATAGAAACCCTTTAGCCAATTTGAATGTCTCAATCATATCTCTCCTTTTCCACCTATCAACTAATTTCTGCAACCCACAAATCTTCGACCTGTTCTCATAAGGTTCATTCCATAGACCCGCTATCATCTTGGCCACTCGCCTCTGGATCCTCTCCACCTTCTCCCCCATTCAAGAAGAAACCTTGGTGACCAAATCTGGGCACAGTAGTCGAGATGAGATCTTATCAAGGCTCGGTATAGAGGTACAATAACTTGCTTGTCTCTGCTCGTCAAAGTATTTTTCAACAACCAAGCAAGTTGATGAGCTGATATAGCTACTTTTGCAATGTGCCTACTAAACTTCATCTCCCTATCCACCAACACTCCCAAGTCCCTGGCCTCATCAATCTCCTGGAGTACAGTTCCACCTATGTGGTATACTACTGCTAATTTTTTCACCTCAAAATGCATAACCTTACATTTTGTCACATTAAATTGCTATCTATTCTCCTTAGCCCAGAACTCCAATCTGTCCAAGTCGTCCTGCAAGATTTTGAGATCTTCTGCATTCACTATTGCCCTACCCAACTTTGCATCATCAGCGAACAAATGAACTGTTCCTCTTAGATCCTTCCCTATATCGTTAATGAACAAATTAAACAGCAGTGGTCCAAGAACAGAACCCTGCGGCACACCACTAGTCACAGGCCGTCTTTTGGACTCTACTCCTGAATAAACTACTCTCTGATATCTCTCCATCAACCACCCACCTATCTGTCTCACCAACCTTATATCCATTCCCATATGTTGTAATTTACGGATTAGAATTCCATGTGGTAATCCCTGTCAAATGTCTTAGCCAGGTCCAGCAGTATCACTGTAAACCCATTACCCTTATCCAGTTCAGCCGTCACTGTGTTATAAAACTTGAGCAAGTTACTGAGGTATGATCTACCCTTCACAAAGCCATGCTGTCCCCCGTACAGTATCTCATTTTCATCAATCCATTCCTGTATTTTTCCCTTGACTACTTTCTCCAAGACCTTGACAATTACTCCTGATATGCTGATCGGTTGGTAATTTGCAACAGTAGTCTTGGATCTCCTTTATGCAGTGGAACTATTTTCCCCTCTTTCCACACCTTCGAGACTAAACCAGACCCAAGACTCAGATTAAACAACATGGTCAAGGGCACTGATAATTCTTTAGCCGCTTCACGTAAGACCCGTGCCGGTATACCATCCAATCCCGCAGATGTATTCACATTAAGGTTCTGTAATAAACTATTCACCTCCACTTCATTCAACACAATTCCCATATAAACTAATGGTTCCTTCATTTTTTCAATGTCACCACCTGGATGATATACTCTTGCAAAGTGCTCGCTCAGTAACTCCACTATATTGACTGATTCAGTGACTTCCTTACCATCGTCATTCCTTAAAATCATTTTGCTGTGTACAGTTTTTTTTTTTTTTGCTTGCGGCATATTGAAAGAACTGTTTGGGATTCTCTTTAGCTTGCATAGCTAGTTTCCTTTCATAATCCGCTTTTGCTTTTTTTTTTTTTTTACCACACTCATTACCCTTCTGGCCTACACTTTATACCATTCATGTGCTTACAGGTCACCTCTTTCTTTAAATTCCCTTCACAGTTGTTTCTTTTTTTTTTTGCAGCTCAAGCTTAATGGTGTTATTCATCCATTTAACCCCTACTTGTTTTACTATTCAGACCCTAGGTATACAATCAGCAATAACCTCCTGTAAATGCTCCTTGACCACTTCTCATGCTCTATTGACATCCAGCCCTTGCAGTAGTACATGCCATGGCACTGATCCAAGCAATCTCCTAAGCTTGTCATACTTGACAGCATGGTAATTCCACATATACCCTGTCTTAATCGAAAATTCCACACCTTTAGCCACCTCCCAAGACCTTATGATCACTCTCACCAATAGGTGGCAACATGGTCATATTCATTACAGTCAAATTCTCAGATGCTATTACCAGGTCAAGCACTCTCACACCCCTAGTATTTTCAATTACATGCTGTCTCAGATAGTTATCCCTTAATAATTGAATAAACTCCAGTTCCTTCCTCACATGTGTCCTCTCCTCTTTTCAATCAATGTTACCATAGTTAAAATCTCCCATAATAATTACCCTCCTTCCACTCATTTCATCTATTTGTTTATGCATACTATCTCCACCATCTATTCGATCACCTGGTCTATAGCAGCACCCAATTGTATATTTTGTTCTGCCAGTCTCAATCTCACACCAAATAGCCTCAAATAAGCTCTTTTCACTATTCTGCGATACAACTTCAATTCTCCTTGGCTGCAGTTCATCAGCTATCATCAATAACACTCCCCCCCCCCCATTTTATTCTCTCTGTCCCTCCTAAACACACTATAACCTACACATTCTATCCCACTAACTATATCATCTTCCATCAGCCATGTTTCACTAATGCCAATAACCTGTGGCCAGGAAGAGCCAATCAAGGCCAAAAATTCTTCCTTCTTGTTCCTAATACTCCTGGCATTAGTATACATGAAATGCAGAGGTCCCTTTGTCCCACCCCTATCTTGATACGTTATTCTAACTATCCCATTCCGATTTCTTGTCCTTAGTACTGGCTCAGGTACATTATATACATTCTAACACTCAACCGTCTCACTGACGTCTGCATATCCACCCCCCCCTTCCTTAGTAGTTCTAGTTTCCCTGGTTCTGCACATCCATTTTCACTTCATTCAGCAACACTTTTTCCAGTCTCCGCACACCAAATCCATTCAAATGCAGACCATCCATCTTGTATAAATCCTTTTGCCCATCAAACTCATTCCACAAATTCCACACACCACCGTCTGCATAACCTCCGCATAATGTCATTTGCGATTATGGCCCTCCTTCGAAACTCCTCTCTGTAATACCATGGCAACAGACTCACCATCCTAACTCTGTCACTCTTTTCTTTCAGTACCTTTAACAATACTTTCAAATCGAATGCAACAGTATGAATTTCATACACGCATAATGAAGTCTCAGCAGTCATTCGATTTAGTTAAAGAGTCACAAAGACATACTCGTTTTATTTAGGGATAATATCATTGATGTAAAGTGAGAAGCTGAGCTAAATCAAAAATATTCAGATTTGCTTGTTTACTTTTACGTGGACAATATTATAGTTCTAAATACTACTATAATAAGTTTGATATGAAAATCAATACGAAAAAAAAACGACAAAAACTTGAAAAATAGAGCATAATACAACTGTAATCTCAATTAAGAAAAATATGTAAAATAATTCAACTATTTAGGTATAATTTTCAGTGAAGATGACAAATTAAATTTGAAAATATCATCATCATCGTCAGCATCAAATTCCTGCCATGTACCCTCAAGGGGTGTACAGGATATGATAGTATTACATGAAAAATTAACATCTTTACTAACTTCCTATCTACAATTTTCCACCAAATCACTCTGTTACTTGTTAACACTCCAACATTATCAGATCTATCAGATTTCTATCATCTAAGGCACTTTGTACCATATCAATCAATCTATATTTTGGTCTTCCTCTGGGTCGTTTTCCTGCCAACCTGGCAGAAAACACTTGTTTGGCTAATCTTTCCTCACCCATTCTGTTTTTTAAGTGACCATACCACCTGAAATTAGCTCTGCTAACGCATTCCTGGATGCTGACAATGTCAAGTTCTTTCCTAATATTCTCGTTTTTAATATGATATTGCCATTGATGCCATCTGTTCACGCCTCTAATCTTTCTCAGGACTCTCATATCTGCGGTCTCTAGTCTTTGGTCAAGTGTTTTTTAATAGGTTAAAACTGGTTTGAACACTGTCTTGTATACAGCTAATTTAGTGTTCCGACTGATTTCACTCTTATTCCATATGAATTTATTCAATTGACTTCCTACCATACCAGCTTTGTCGATTCTGTTGGCTATTTCCATATTTAATTTACCATCTTCACTAAAAATCGTGCTTAAGTAGCTGAAATGTTTTACTTCTTCCACAGGTTCTCCATTCATAACACAGTTGACATTTTCAATGATTCTACCTATTTTCATTGTCTTTGTCTTTTTAATGCTGACCTTCATACCATATCTATTACAACAGTTATTCACTTTAGTCAGTGAATCTTGCAGACTTGTAGCACATTTATTTAAAAGTATAGCATCGTCTGCATAAAGCAAAGAGCTGACATTTACATCTCCAATTCTGATATCATGTTTAATACCACTTTCCTTCATAATGTGATCCATATAGATAATGAATAACAGCAGGGATAATGTACATCCTTGTCTCACACCAGATTTAACATTAAACCATCTTCCTGTACTTCCTTCAATTCTAACTGCTGACTTGAAACTCAAAGAAAGACTAAGTATTGCTTGATATAATGCCCCATTGACACCATATAACTGCAGCGTATTGAATAGCTTCTCTCTTGGCACCTTGTCATATGCCTTTTCCAAATCGGCAAAACTTAAATACAGATCTTTGTTATATTCCCATGATTTCTCAACTATATGTCGTAAAGTGAAGATCTGATCCTGACAGCCTCTATCTGACCTGAATTCAGCTTGTTCTTCACCAAGCTTTTCTTCCCCAATTCTTCTCAACCGTTTCTCAAGTATACTTGTATACATCTTACCAGGAACACTCAGTAGGGAAATACCTCTGTAATTCTCACATTCAGTTTTATTTCCCTTTTTATATATGGGTACTATGAGAGCTCTACTCTAATCATCGGGAATTCGTTCCTCTGTCCAGTCATTCTGAACTATGCAGCGCAGCCACTGTAAGACTTTTATACCACTATACTTCAGCATTTCTGGTCGAATATCATCTACTCCTGCTGCCTTATCACATTTCAAGCCTTTGATGGCTTTTTCTACTTCAAGTATGGATATGTATTCCTGACTGCATGCCTGGTCAGTGTTTTTTATCACTCCTCTGCTGTCATCACTGCTTGTTTCATTTAACAGTTTTTCAAATTAATTACTCCATACTTCAAGGATATCTTTTTCTCCTGTTTTCATGTCACCTTTATCATCTCTAACTCCTTTTACAGCACTCTTTCCTCTGTTTCTAAGCTTCTTCAACAAACTCCAGAATATCTTATCACCTTCTTGATATTTATTTTCTATTCTTGCCAAAGTCCTCCAATGACTTTTGTTTAGCTAGTTTTACACAGTGTTTAGCCTTCTTTCATTTGTCTCTGCATTCTCAAACAGCACAAATTGACTTATTTGCCAGGAACTTTTGACATGCTTTCTTCTTTTCCTTCACTGCCTCTTTAACTTCCTGTGTCCGCCATCGAGTTCTAATTTTTCTATCCTTGCAGACAACTTCACAACATGCCTCTCTAGCTGAATCAATCAGGGTTTTCTTCAAGGCTTGCCACTGAATCTCGAAGGTTTGGTTCCTGTTCTCAAACTCTTTCATTTTTTCTTCAATAATCTTCGTGTATTTTAGTCTATACTTCACATCTGAGAGCTGCTCAACTTTTATTCACTTTAAAATTTTCTGACATGTTCTTCTTTTCAATATGAAATTCAATTTTATCCTGCTCATGACTAAATGGTGATCACTTTCAATTTCAAATCCTCTGTACACTCTGGTGTTCTGTACAAGGGAGAAAACATCACTATCAACAATAACATAGTCGATGAGACTTTTCTTATTCCTTGCCTCTTCTCTCCATGTGAATATGTGCACATTTTTATGTTGGAACATGGTGTTAGTAATAACCAGTCCATGTCCTGAGCAGAAATCCAACAGATATTTGCCATTATTATTAGCTTTGCTGTTTAGTCCAAATTTTCCCAAAATATTTTTGTATGTCTCACAATCACTTCCTACTCTGCTATTTAGATCCCCAACAATAACCAACTTTTCCTTTTTCATTGTGTCGGTTGCTTTTTCTAAAGCCTCATAAAATTCCTCCACTTCTACCTTAGTAGAACTTTCTGTGGGACCATAGACACAATTAAGTCTCATTGTCCAGTTCCCCATTCTCATATTTGCCCACATTACTCTACTTGAGATTGCCTGCCATTCAAGAAGATTAACCTCGTATTTTGTGTTGAATACTATGGCTACTCCTTCTTTTCAATTATTGTCATTGCCTGAATAAAACATCTTGTATTTATTGCTCAGACAGATCTCACCAGTTTTTGTCTTTTTTGTTTCAGTCACCCCTATTATGTCGATCTAGTACTTATCTAATTCTTCAGCTAGCTCCATTTCTTTGCCATTCAGGCTTCTTATGTTGATAGCACCAATCTTTAACTCTGATGATGTTGAGTTGGGGGTGTGCTTTCAAATTTGTTCCAGTAGCTGACTTTTCGCTGTCTCCCTGGTTCCCTGACAAAAACAACGGGGTCCTTGTTGAACTGGGCGACGCCCATGCCGGCATGAAATTTTGTCTTGTTGTGCCATCATTTGTATATTGGTTTAATTATTATTATTATTACGGGTAACTCCAGGGAGTCCTTAGACTCATCGAGGGAGGCCCCAAATCATGTTCATCACAACTATTCGACATTCACACAGTATTACCATACCTTGCCTTAAACTCACTCAATGTCACAGCACCCACCACAGATGCTGGTAGCTTATTCCACTCATTCAGCACTCTAAAAGTAAAGAACCCACCTCTAACATCCTTACTAACCACACTCTTGCCCAGCTTCCATGGATGTCCCCTAGTCCTCCCACCACCAGCTCTGTTCTCAAAAATATCTTCTGAATTAATCTTATAGAAATCCTTCAGTAATTTGAATGTCTCAATCATATCTCCCCTCCTCTGCCTATCAACCAATTTCTGCAACCCACAAATCCTCAACCTGTTCTCATAAGGTTCATTCCACAGACCTGCCATCATCTTGGTCACTCACCTCTGGATCCTCTCAACCTCCTCCACATCAAAAAGAAACATAGGTGACCAAAATTGGGCACAGTAGTCGAGATGGGGTCTTATCAAGGCTCGATACAGAGGAACAATAACATGCTTGTCTCTGCTCGTCAAAGTATTCTTCACCAACCAAGTGATTTGATGAGCTGATTTGGCCACTTTTGCAATTTGCCCCCTAAACTTCAAATTCCTTATCCACCAACACTCCTAAATCTCTCGCCTCATCAATTTCCTGGAGTACAGTTCCACCAATGTAGTAAACTGCTGCTGATCTTTTCACCCCAAAATGTAAATTTAAGCCAATAAGAATGCAATTTGGTTGGCTAAATCCAAAATTGGCAGCCCATCCTCGTTCGTTCAGTATCCAGGTAGATACCCAACAGGGTGCACCACGAGAAGGTGAGAATTGGACATTAGGTCAGAAGCCCTGGTTGGTTCTCCGCATTCCTTTAAAGGCTATGTGGAGGTCTCCTCTTAGTTATGCAGCTTTGATCCTTAAGCACAATACAATAAACAAAGCTGGTATAGTGGGGGGGGGGGGGGGTGCAGTTGAATAAATTTATATGGAATTATGTGAGAAATTAGACAAATACTAGACTAGCAGTACACAAGATAGTGTTCAAACCAATTTTAACTTATGGATTTGAGAGTTGGATTAGAAATAATACAGTTGATGTGTATTAATTTAGGTAAATGCAAACAAAATGGGAAAGGAAAGAAAGGCTAGCAAAATGGGTGATTGACCAAGATGGTAGGAACAAGACCCAGATAATGATCAAAACCAAGGTAAATTAACACAGTCAGTAGTGCCTTAGGAGACCAGAATGTTAGATTTTACCATATTAGAGACCTCACAAATACATTAATTTGTAAGAAAATGTTGATTGGAAGCTAATAATACAGACATAGTAATATAGTACTGGTATCCTGTACACTCCATGAGGGTACACATTAAGAAGTTGGTGGTATAGAGATGTGTATGTACAAACACAGATTTCCAAATTAAAGAAATAAATTATTTCATCATCTTTCACTTAAAATTTTAAAAACTTATCATTGGTATAGATTCCCAACATGTAGGTTGCAAAGTGTGTTCTGGGGGAGGGAGGGGGGGGGATCACTACAGTTATTTTTAGATGCTATTATTTTTATAGGAAATTTCACCAGGGAAGGTTTTTTGCACTCATTTATATGGCTATACTGTAATATTTTAATTTTTTCTGTAACACTAGTTTTTGATAAATGAAGGGAAGTGACTTAAGGTCCACCATACAGATACTTAAAAAATATCAAAGGCCCATCGTGTTCATACATATTAAACACTTTATATTATTTTAATATCTGCTATGGCTAACCTTTAATATTTTTTCAAATTTCTGCCATAAGTGGACCTTGATTCACTCCCTAAAAATAAAAAGGAAACATACATATGTAGTAGTGATGGCAGAAAGTGAAAATGGGTTACAACAAATTATTCAAAGAATTGAAAACTCTTGTAAAGAGTATGGACTAAGAATTAACACAAAAAAGACCAAGATAATGATAATGGGTAGAAAAATAGGAGATAATGTAAAAATAAGATGTGGAGGAAAGATTTTAGAAGAAGTGGAAAGATTTCAATATTTAGGTAGCTGGATCTCAGAGAAAGGAACTTCAGAGTTGGACGTTAGAAATAGAATAGGCAAAGCTAAATCGGCATTTATGGAAATGAAGAGAATTTTAATAAACAAGAACACTAAAATAGGCATTAGAATTGGAATAGTTAAAGCAACAGTTTGGAGTATTGCAAGTTATGGAAGTGAGTCATGGACACTAAGAAAGAGAGATATGGAAAGAATTAATGCATTGGAAATGTGGTGTTATAGAAAGATAGAAAAGATTAGCTATACAGAAAGAATATCAAATCAAGAAGTTTTAAGATGAGTTGGGATGGAAAGAACACTGCTAAAGAATATTATGCAAAGAAAGACTAGATTTGCAGGACATCTTCTGAGAGGTTCTTCGGGACACCTGACAAGAACTATATTACAAGGGAAAGTTGAGGGGAAGAGAAGACGTGGAAGACCAAATAGAGAGTGGTTTAATGACATCGTGGAATGGACTAGTTTAAGAATGATGGAAGCGACAGACAGAGAGAAATGGAGAAGAGCTGCTCATCTGCTGCAACCCTCTTGCTAGAGGATGCTACCGAACGACCATGACATTATCCAATTTTAAGAGAATTTTCAGGCATTTGCTGCAAAACTGACATCAAAAAGTAAATCTTGGAGCAGTACTTCTCTAAGGTTACAGAAGAAACTGCAATGGTATGAAACCCATTCTCTGCTTCCCTGAATGTTGCCAGCATTCCCGATGAAGTACACGATGAATTCTTGGATGTGAGGAATGATTCCACGACATGTAATTTGTTTTATGAAAAATTGCTGACTCAGTTCTGGTGTGTGCCATGTATCAGTCATATCCAAATGTCACCATGCTTGCCTTTCGAGTGTTACTTACATTTACCTCTACATATCTCTTCAAGAGTGGATTTTCAATGATTTTTCATCATATCAAACTAAAAGCAAGAAACGGACTGAATGCCGAGGATGACATGAGGTTGGCTTTAACAAACACTCAGTTACCCAGATGCAAGTACAACCATCGCATTAAATGTTAGGTTAATTAAATATCAGGTTAGAATCATATTGTGAAAAATATATTTTTAACCCTATTAAAAATGCCTTTTTATGCAAATATGGTGGAGGTTGCAGGTTACTTGGCTATTATAAAAGAGAGTTGCAACTCAAAAAAGATAGATTGGGAAAGACTGTCAAGAGGCAAACCATATATTATAAAAACCTAATAAAACTGATATTTTATAACTAGCTTCTGAACAACAGTTTCTTCCAAATTGGTCCATTACTCATATTTCCTCATAATCTGATCAAGCTTATGTTTCGTTCTTCTGCAGAACTCTTAACAGAATTATGATACTTATATGCTATCTTTCTGAAATTTTGATGGCAGGAATTCTACTTATATTTTGGTCATACTCTGCATATCAACCCCTCCCATCCTTGAATTTTGACTGAAATGCTTATTTTGTTAATCTTTCATCCATTCTGTTTAAGTGAACATATAATCTTAGATTAGCCCTGAAAAAACTTCCATCTAGAATGTGCAATTTTTTTTAAAAAAATCATTTTTAATATGGTTCATATTAAAAATTATACCATAATTTTTCTCTGAATTCTCCTATTTGTGGTATGATATCTGATCAGATATTTTTTTCCCCTAAAATGTTCCATTCACCCCTATATATAACTGCAGTATTTTGAAAAGCTTTTCTCCGAGTGCCTTGTCTTATGCCTTTTCCAGATCTACAGAACTTAAGTACAGAACCTTGTCATATTATCACAATTTCTCAACAATTTGTCTTAAATTGAAAATCTCTTGACAACCTCTATTTGGCCGAACCTTGCTTGTTCTTCTCCAAGCTTCTCTTCCACAATCTTTCTCAACCTCTTTTCAAGTATGCTTGCATAAATTTTACCTGGAACACTTAGAGAAATTATTCTGCAATACTCATATTCAATTTTAATCCCTTTTTTATAGATGGGTACTATGAGAGCTCTACTTCAATCATCTGGAATTTCTACCTCAGGTATTGATATGTACTCCTCTTTGCATTCCTCTTGAAAATTTTCTAATACAGTTCTGTTGCTGCTTGGTAACAGTCTTTCAAAGCAATTACTCCAAAAGATAGCCTTATCTTCAGTTTTTCATGTCACCTTTATCATGTTTGATTCCTTTTACAGTACTCTTTCCTTCATTTCTAAGCTTCTTCAATAACATCCAGAACATTTTGCCATCTTCCTGACATTTATTTTCCATACTCTTACCATAGTCCTTTGATGACTTTTGCTTAGCTACTTTTACACACAGCTCAGGTCTTACATTTTTCTCTATATTTTTTAGGGCATCTGCTGACTTATTTGCTAGTAATTTTTGGTATGCTTTCTTCTTTTCCAGGACTGCTTCTTTAACTTCTTTTGTCTACTATGGCATTTTTCCTTATTTTTACCTTATTTTTCTATCCTTGCAGACAAGTTCACCACATACCTTCCTAGCTGAATCAATCAATGTTTTTTTCTGAAACTCTCCAAGGCTTGTTTCTTGTTTTTAATGTGTTTCATATTTTCTTCAATAATGTTTGTATAGTCAAGTTTACAATTTACTTGTAAAAGCTGCTCAACTTTAATTTTTTTAAAACTTTCCAACATATTAAATCCTAAATATAGGCTGGCCTGGTTGGCCGAGTGGATAGCGTATCCGCTCTCCAGCAAAGGCTGAGGGCTCGAATCCCACCGTGAGCATGGATGTTTGTAATTGTCTCTGTGGAAATACCAGTGGTGGTCGGCAGTAGATGGTGGTGGTGAATGGTGGAGACAGAGTTGTAGAGCAGTTGCCCTCCCTCGATAAGTCCTTGAACTCCCTTGGAGGTGTCAAATAATAATAATATTGTTCTTTTCAATGTGATATCCATTTTTATCCTGCTTAGTACTAAGTAATGTCATTTCCAATTTCAAATATTCTGTATCCCCGGGATACACTTGTATCCCGAATGAGCATGAAGATATCACTACCAACAATGACATAGTCAATGATGCCTTTCTTATTTTTTTCTCTCTCCATGTGAACTTGTGCACATCTTTATGCAGAAACATGGTGTTAGGAATGACTAGTCTGTGTCCTGAGCAGGTCCAGTAAATACTTACCATTATTATCAGCTTGGTCCTCTATGCCAGTTGGGATTCATTTCCTACTCTGCTGTTAGATCTCCAACAAGGACCACTCTTCTCATTTTCTTTATGTTACTTGCCTGTACTAATGACTCAAGAAATTCTTCCACTTCTTCCTTAGAAGAACCTTCTGTGGGAATATAGGCACAAATAAGTTTCATTGTCCATGTCCCCATTTAAATATTGCCCACATAACTCTATGTGAAACTGTCCTCCAATGAAGAAGTTTATCTTCATTTTTGGAGTTGAATGCTACCGCTACTCCTTCCTTTCCTTGATCATTATTGCGTGTTTGGTATTATCATATCTTCACTAAATAGATAAAACATGTTTAACCCATTTTATAGGTTCACTGCTGAGAATGCAGTTGATGTTTTATCTTTTCCTTTTATTTTCATAGTTTTAGACTTACTGCTGATTTCCATAAATTTGACACAGCAATATCCCACCTTACGATGCTTGGCTTTATGATGCTTTTCAATTATGAAGAATGCCCATTTATACAATGCTGTATTTGCTCGTGTCATTATTATTATCTGAGACCCCCAGGAAGTCAAGGAGTCATTGAGGGAGGCTGTAAATCACCCAAACTAGCTGTCATACCTTCCCTTAAATTCAGTCACACTAGATGCATTCACTACTCCTAAAGGCAAACTATTCCACTCTGCTCTGTGAGAGAAAAGCCTAGCTCTTATTCCCCTTTCTTGACTATGAACAAACTTAACTTCAATGGATGTCCCCCCCCCATGTTCTTTCCCCACCTTCCATATAATGAAAAATTTCATCAGACAATATCGAAGTGTATAAACCTTACCCCTCTTTCCCCTGCAATCCACACACTCGCAACCTGTCCTCATACTCTAAATCCCATAATTTAGAATATATAATCTTTGCAACTCTTCTTGAACCCTTTCACAGCTTCTTTATCCCCTTGGAACCTCGGAGACCAAATCTGTGCACAATAATCCAGGTGTGCTCTTATCAAGACCTTAAAAGAGGCAAAATGACTTCCTTACATGTTAAGGTTTGCTTATGCTTACAATTATCCTCTGAGTTGTATTTGTAACATTTGCTATGTGATCTTTGAACTTCAAATTCCTATCCACCATTACACCAAAATCGCTAGCCTCATCAGTTTTTTGTAGCATAACCCTGCTAATATAATATGCCACTTGAAATCTCTCCAGTGGTATATTATAATATAGTCAAAGTGCATAACTTTACACTTACTAACATTAATCTGACAGCCATTTTCATCTGCCCAAATTTCCAGCCTATCCAGATAATTTTGTAAATGCTGGATATCAGTCAGATATCTGTCAACCATCTGCTGATCCAAGTCAAGAGTTTATATTCCAATCCCATATGCTTCAGTTTATGCAACAGCCTTCTGTGTGGTATCCTATCAAATCCCTTAACAAAATCCAACATTCCCATAGTGTATCCATTCCCTTTATCCAACTCAGACATAACATTGTTAAAAAATATGACAAACTGCTAAAACATGACCTTTCTTTAGTAAACCCATGCTTCTCTTTACATGGTATAGTTTTTCTACCCATTTCTGTGTGCGAGTTCTTACCAACTTCTCTAAAATCTTCACTACCACATTAGAGATACTGATAGGTGAGGTAGTTAGACACACCACCCTTGCACAATGGAATTATCATACATTCCTTCCATTTCTATGGTATCATTCCTGAGCTGAGACTCAAGTTATACAAACAAGTGAAAGGCCTAGTCAATTCGATTGAACATTCCTTTAGCAATTAATGATGCTGATATCTGTCTGTCAATCTCCATGACAATTTTATTAACATAATACTGCAGTGAATCAACAATGTGCAGTTTTCGTGAACTGTTTTTTTTTACATCATTGCTCGCCATATTTGCGTTTTGGTGTTTTGCTGTGAATTATAAATTATTTATAAGTATTATTTTCAATATTGTTGAAAATTGTTGCTGTTGCTTCCAATGAAAAGAAGTTGATTAAAATGATTAATTTAGTGTCATTGGTGTGTGGAACACTAAGATAGGCCACAGGCTAAACTTACCTCACACTACTGTTGTTACAGTTGTCACAAACAAAGATAACGTTCTTAGTGAAGTGAAAAGCGCTACCCTAGTTATCACTATAGTTATCTGTAAAAATGATAACCTCATTATTGCTGAAATGGGGAAAACTCTTAACGGTGTAGACTGATGACCAAACCGGTTGGCATATTCTCTTAAGCCTTACACAAAAAATTTTTGCACAAAAAATTATTCTTGCTATGCAGAATAATTTTTTGTGCAAAAATTATTCTAAAAATTTCATTTGTATATCTGACATAAATAATTAAGTCATTTATGAACATATATATGACTACTTAAAAATGCTCTGAAACCATTATATACAGTGGTGGGAGAAGAAGTGATTTGCTATGCAATGACATTAGCTACATGACAATGGTCTGGAAGTCCAAAATGCCATATGACTGGGGTAGCAGATTCATTTAATAACAGGATAACATCATCATCATCATCTGTGTATTCTCCTGTTTCAATATTAAGTATAATGCTACTTTCTTAAATGTGTCCATATAGACAATAAATAACAGGAGGCAGTCTACAGTAATGCCTTTTAACTAATTTACCATTAATCTTCTTAGTAAAATATACTTGACTAGGAATTTATATTCTTGTTTTAATTTTTTTAACCTAAGCATGAGCAAAAATAAAAATTCGTACTTGAAGCACATTCATGACTTAGGCTACTTTTATACAGAGGCTGTCAACTTCACGTTAAGCTCATGGAGATAGTGAGAACTCTCAATATTTCTATGAGTCTAGAACCTATTGATCAATAACTGATCTGAATAGTGACGCCTACCATAATGTGTTGCACTATACATCTGAAAGTAAAAGGATGTGCCATGCATTATGGGATACTGAGACAATCTGGTAGACACCTGGATGATTAAGATGTGGAAGCTTGTCCTTTGGAGAAGCGAGAAAGGTGGAGATTTTTCTAAACGGTAATTTCTCGCTTCTCCAAAGGACAAGCTTCCACATCTTAATCATCCAGGTGTCTACCAGATTCCGTGCTCTTGTGGATTATGTTATTTCGGACAAACGGGAAGATCTGCCTCCATTCGGCTAGAAGAACACCAATCTTATATTGAATACTTTAAACCTGAAAAGTCTGGACTTGCAGAACATGCCATCTTCACTAGACATAGAGTTCATTGGAAAAAGACAAGAGTTCTTCACAAAAGTCAGTTTCTCATGGAACGCCTTTATAAAGAAGCATGTGAAACTCTACTTCATTCTCCTAACTTAAACAGATCCGACGGCTTACGTCTATCCCCTTTATGGGAGATAGTACTTTACAAATCAGCTAATCTTTCCTAACTTTTTATTGTATTAAATATATATATATATATATATATATTTTTTTTTTTTTTTTTTTTTTTTTTTTTTTTTAGGAAAGTTATTGACCTTTTTAGTTATCTTACACCAGCTACTTAGGTGGCGCTTTTTGGAATTGTCAGTTAATGTTTGATTTTTTTGTACCTAATTGTACTGAAGATGCCTGTGACACATGGGCGAAAATTATACCATTAAATAATATTTCTACGTGAGTTTTTCCGTTATTTATTATATATAGTGAGAAAAGATGGTTTAAATGGAGATACTCTCAAAGATACCTTGCTGTCTGCTGTTTCTGAAATGTGAAGAAGTAATTCCTATTTATGACAATAGGTAGAACTATTTATCTTTCATCTTGCTATTAACAAAAACTTACCCTGAGACTATAGATTAATTTTGAAGAATACTTGTCAGTTGATTTAAACATTTCATTACCATTCTTATAAAAATTAGACAATTCATTAAATAAAATAATTTAGCAAGACAGATTTTCATTTGTTTCACTGCTAACTATAATTCTCCCAACACCCTCTTTAACCCTTAAGTCAGTATGCCATTGTAATGTAGTATTGGTGTAAGCTTATTTTCACAATTCACAACATGAATTAGCTTAATACTCAAACATACATCATTAAAAGCTTTTTTAATAGTATTATTTAAAAAACACAAGAGATTAGATTGGATTAGAGAAGATAGATGTTGAAAGTTTTTCCACTTGGTTTTACTATAAATTAAAGATGCTAAGAAATTATATTCTTGGTTTTAATCCTTGGTCTAATCCAGAGTATTTTAGCAATAAGGTGTGACACCTTTTGGCTACTTGTATATGGAAATATGACTTCTACATTACTTCAACATAGTATCACTTCTGGGTCTGGCTCCAACATAGTATCACTTCTGGGTCTGGCTCCACTGATGAGACCTCAATAAATGTTGAAACTGGTCTGGGTAGTGACCCTTCCCATAATGCATAGCATTATACATGTCTGTAAAGATATGAATTTTGCATTATGGGATACTAAGGCAAGTATCATTAGCCTCTCATTAGACCATCATTAGCCTCTATATATGAGTTGTCCAGTCATGAAGTTACTTCACATGCACACTTTGTTTGTTTTCACTTGGATAAAGGATTAAACAAGAATATAATTTCTTGGCATCTTTAATTTATAGTATAACCAAGTGGAAAAACTTTCAACAACCACATAATCTGATGTGCTGTTTTCATTATTACCTTTGCAATATTCTCTCTAAACTACAATTCCCTGTCCACAATAACAGTCCCTGGCCTCATCAATTTCCTGCAGTTCAGTTCCATCAATATTGTACACAGCTTCTGATCTCTTTCCAAAGTGCATCACCTTACACTTGGCCACATTAAACTGGCAACCATTTACCTTTGCCCATACTGCTAGTCTGTTTGTTTTCCTGCAGGATCTCTGCATCACCTTTATTTACCATTGCTCTTGCCAATTTAGCAACATCAGCAAACTACTCAATATTTCCTGTCAAATAATTTTACCCCAGTCCTTGACCGTCTTCTATATACAGATTGTAATAATGCAATCACAATTCCCTATATCCATGGTATGTCAGAAAAATACAGACAGAATTTTAAAGAAATACAATCAACAGTCTTCAAACTCCATCAGAAACTAGTTGCCCTTATCTGAAACTCCTTATTCTTCTCTCAGATCCTGTTGTGTATAAAGTTCCTTGTTCCTACAATATGGTTTACTATAGGACTGGAAGATCAGCCAGCATCCATTGGAAGAACATAAAAAATACATCTACAATTATGACTATGGATAAACAGCCTAGCAGACCATCCCATAAACATAACTCGCAGAATCAAATGGAGAAAAACTGCTATGCTTTGTTGGTTCAAAAGTGAAGGGCTTTTTCTAGAATCTGTAGCTGCCTTTAAAAAACCAACCAAATTTAACTAATATGGTTGTATTAAACTCTCTAAAATATGAAAAACAGTAATTTTTGGACATCACAAATTAAAACCTTGGCTTCCTACAAGCTCCCTTCCTATCACTTTACTTTGTGTTGAATGTGTGTTTGTTATAATTTATGCTGTACTTGTGAAGACATCCTTGTGACAGGGACAAAATACTGGAAGCATTAAACTGTTAATGCTTCCAGGTGTTAATTTAATTCATTCCATGTGCTGTTTTCATTCCCTTATGTATCTGAGTTAAATTAGGTTTCACTAGTGAGTTCAATAAATAAAGTTAGTGAAGAGAGTTAAAATAAATATTAAAGTACTGTAATTATTTTTATTTATTTTCAATTTGTAGGAGTGTGTTGCAAAACACATAAGCACCTATTAATTTGTTTCATGTGTCTGTCCATACACAAGTTACTGCTGGGTTTAGCCAAATGAATTTTATCTAAATTCAGTATTTGGAATCATTACAACAATTTCTCACAATATTAAACAATATTTGGTATTTAGGATATATGCTGAAATGTGTCCATTCAACTCAGCTGGGCCATTTTTAGTGCCACAATGATTTGAAATTAGTAATTTCACACTAGCTGGCTGGAATTTATATGATATTTGGTATTTAATATTCTAGAAAAATTTATCAACTGATCATAGTTGTAGCCAAATCATTTTTTGGGATAAAATTAGGAAAAATTCCAATGCATAGCCACAAAACATGGTCACAGATTCAGTTGTTGAGATAATGAATCATGTCATTATACAAGACATCTAATACAAAACATAAGAGTATTCTTAAATATATAATATATATTTTTATTGTCTCTGATAGTTTCTTTAATGTTACAGTAAAAAAACACCTGGAACAGTCTTCAATAAAGGGATGTGAATTTAAATGCTTTAGGTAGCTTTAAGAAAGAAATCAGATAATCATTATAGATGAAGGTAGGTTAATTAAATTAACAGTTGTAAAAGTATGAACTTGAGAATGTCTATTTATGAATAAGCATGTAAATAGTAAATAAATAAAAAAACAATGCAAAAATTGAAAGTGGAGAGGAATTAAATTATGGCTGTGTATATATATAAGCCTATCTTTCTATCTAAAAATATCCACCAGGTGGTCAAGATGTTGCACGTGCGTTCATACTGCTCCTGCCTTCTTCCACCTTTTATATGTTTATCCACAAGGAAGGACTTAGTTTTTTATATAGATATATTCTCCAGTCTGAGAGCTATCCACTCATAGTAGTTGTGTACATGCAAGTGTAGTGATAAGTGATTTATGACAGTTTTCTTCTCCTGGTGTATGAATTCCTATATATCTTCAATTTTGATGCCATAATTCCATCTTTGCAGCTTGCAGCTATAGCCAGCGAAGGATTACCTGCCATGGTAACTGCACATTCCTGCAATACTACAGACTCAGTAAAGCAAAGACCCTCTATGACTCGGACCTGGAAGGAAGAGCAAAGTTCACCAGAGCTATGGCCATAAAAAACAGGTCAGTAAATTTCGAATCTTATGCTAATGTCGCATCAAACAAAATATCCTATCATTTCCCAAAACAGTGATCTCACACACGAATGCCACATCAGCCAGCAGTAAACTGATTAACACAAAAATTACTACCACTGTTACCAACATCATTTCCTGAGAAAATGGAATTGTTATTTTTGCCACCAAAGAAAACATTCCATTAGAAGATTATCTGAAGCCGATCGCCAAAATTGTATTGCCAAAAAATATCACTGACGCTTCCCACGTAGCTGGTACTGTGAAGGTGTATTTCAGCCACATCTCGTGGGCACAAACGGTACTGCAAAAAGGCGTTGATGTCGGCGATTATCACTTCAAAGCAGCCCCAATAGTAATAGCCCCGACAAAAGTAACAGTATCAAATGTCCCTCTGAAATTCCTCATCAACTCATCAGATCCATGTTATCAAGATACAGTTCTGTCACAGGAAAAATACGCACATTGTCAACAGCCACAAAGAAGCCCGAATTTGTCCATGTCAAAAGTTTCCGAAGACACGCATTAATGCACTTTCCAAACAATGATGCACTACATAACCTTCCAAAATTAATCAACACGGACATAAATGGAATCACTTACACTTTCTACTTATCCTTCTCAAGGTGTTGCACATGCATTCATACTGCTCCTACCTTCTTCCACCTTTTATACGTTTATAAAAGATGGAAGGAAGGCATCCATGAAGAAACCAAGCATAGGAAAAAGTAAACCAAAAATTCTCTCCCCATCACAAATTTCAGAGTAAAGAAAATCCCGAACCGGAAAAGACAACATTCATGTTGCCCTTGAATGCCTGCCGAGTAATGAGATCCAAGGCCCTGATAAAGAAGCCTCACAGCACAAAAACATGGATCCTCCCAACAGAGATGACCAGGACGAACAAATCAAAAGCAGTCCCTCATCCAATAGAAGAAACTACTCAAAATGGCCTTTCATCACCTGCAGCCAGCCAAGGAGAAACAGAGTTCTCAGACGATAAGGAAACCGTACTTCCACATGACGACTCAGAAGAGGAGGAAGCTGAGGGGGAACTTCCCTACACTGAGGGTCCCCTAACCATGAAGCAGCTGTCATCCTTCATACAGAAAGTGCGAGGCTCTCCTCACAAATTAACTATAGCCCTTAAATACACAACAAAAATACTGGAACTAATATCTCAACTTCAAGATCTACACTCGAAATTGAAATGTAAAAAGTGCAGAGCAGAGGTAAACAGGAGCAAGCTAATCTACTGCCTAATTAATGGGCTACAAGCACAATACCAGGACCAATATTAAATTCAACTTACAATCAAACTTTCATAAACATAATGTCGTTGAGCCTTTTCTCTCTCAATGCAAGAGGATGTGCCTCTACTTTACGCAAAAGATTAGTCCTTGACCAGGTACAGAAATACTATATAGACCTAATACTTCTTCAAGAAACAAATATCAACTCCTCATCCAATTTATCTAGAAAATGGGCAGAGTGGCCTTATGACCTACATCACTCTGCAATCCAACACCACCACCATGGAGCAGGGGTTAGCTTAGGTGTACATCATCAATCCTTCCCTACAAACTTAAAGTGATTGCAGATATACCAGGATATGCCATGTATGCTCACATAAAAGCACCCAATTATAATACCCTACATGTATTCAATATCTACATACCACAGCAGGATGTTCTGCCATCACTAATCTTGGACTTTGTTCAAAACCATCTTTCTAGTATTGACCAAGAACATATAATAATAGTTGGAGACTTTAACTGCACTCTTGACCAAGAAAAAGACTTCAATGTACTGAACATTGTAGCTCATTAATAAACCAATTTCAAACACTGGTAAATAATAATAAACTCATTGACGTCTTTCGGCATCAACATCCAGATAAGAAGTCGTACACATGGAGGTCAGCAATCACAGCAACTAATAGGCCATTCTACCAAGCACGACTGGACAGATACTACATTTCCAAACACACTTTTCCTCTAGTTAGAAACATCTCACACATTCCTTCATACATCTCAGATCATTGCTTCATTAAGCTGCAACGTTCATTATCTTTGGAAGCATCCAAATCAGAAAGTGCCTATTGGATCTTCAACAATACCCTCCTGAAAGATCCAGAATACATAACAAACACTCAGGCTTTAATAACTAACCTCACTCACTTGAAGGGGAATACAGAACCAATGAAAACACAGTGGCCCCCACTTAAAATCACGAATAAAATCCTTCATGCAGATCTACAGTCACCAGAAGAATCAACAGAGAAACATTAACATCCGACAACTCGAAGAACAGCTGCAGTATCTACCAGAAGAAAGCCCTGAATATAATTCAGCCCTCCAAGCCATGCAAAGACACAAGTATCCACAAAGGGTGCCCTACTTAGATCGCGACATACACAAATACATTTCTCAGATGTGCCTACAAAATATTTTTTCTCTTTGGGAAAAAAAATCTCTGCTATTAGATTTCAAGATGGCAGCATCACAGAAGATCCAAGTAAAATCATTTCTGAAATCCTACAATACTACAAGAACATACAGCTCCACAAGAACATCCCTTCATGCCATTCACGAATACTGAAAGAAACAAAAAGAATCTCTGCAACAGATCAGAATCACTTAGAAAACCCAATCACTCCAGAGGAACTGAAAACTGCATGCACATCCTTGCCAAAGAATAAATCTCCTGGCCTTGATGGTCTCACAACAGTTTTTCCAAGTCTTCTGGAATCAACTTGTACCACTTCTCCTTAAAACACTGCAAGAAGCCTACCTCAATGGGCTCCCAGAATCCATCATGACCTCAGTAGCATGTTTGATACCAAAGAAAGGAGACCACACAGATATCAGAAACTGGGTTCCAATCTCACTAATCAATACAGATTGCAAAATCATTTCCAAAGTTATTGCAAACCGACTAAAGCCAACACTGCCTGAAGTTATTGGCCGACATCAAACTTATTCTGTTCCTGGGAGAACAATAAATGATAACCTCCATTTAATAAGAGATCTCATCCACATCGCAAACAGCCAAAATGAAGACCTAGCACTTGTCAGCCTTGATCAGGAGAAGGCTTTCGACAGGGTAGAGCACGAGTACCTTTATGAAGTCCTAAAGGCATTTGGCTATGGCCCTCTCATCCAAACAGTGCAATTGTTATACAAAGATGCACTCTTCTGTTTAAAAATTAACTCCAGAGGGATTAAGCAAGGATGTCCTCTCTCTGGACAGTTATATGCACTGGCCATAGAACCCTTCTCAAAAAGAGTACACGACACCATCATCTCCAAACGAACCAGCATAATAGAGCCACATCAAAAAATAACCCTATCAGCATATGCTGATGACGTCACACTAATAATCCATAATGACAAAGAAATGACAGTAACCAATGAAGCACACAGACTATATGCACAAGCCTCAGGGGCCAAATTAAACTCTGCAAAAACCACTGGTTTGTGGTCAGGCAGATGGAAGGCCAGAACTGATTCTCCGATTGAACGTACCTGGTGTCAAATGAAGGACAAATATATTTAGGTGTCCACCAAAATATATAATGCACTGAACTGGACATAGCTACACAACCAATTTAAACAAGTACTAGAAAAATGGAACAGCATTCATTCAATGTCTTCACTTAGAGGAAGAATCCTAATAATCAACCAGATGGCTGCAAGTGTGCTATGGCATACCCTCAAAGTACTAACACCCCCTGAAGACTTTCTCCATCATACTAAAAAGGCAATGAAACGTTTCCTATGGAACAATACTAACTGGACAACACACTCTGAACTCTGCAAGCCACTCAAATAAGGGAGGTCAAGACCTGATTCCCTTGAAAACAAGATCACATCCTTCAGGACACTTCAGTCCAATCATGCTTATATAACCACCGTTGATAACATCATGAAATCATCCACCCAAGGACTTATACTTTCAACAATCCTCCGAATGACCAGTTCTGCACACCACCTCCTAAACTACCTCATTTTTACAAAGATGCTCTACATTTTCTGGAAAAATACAGAACTTCATCACAAACTGACAGGATCAACAGAGTCAGCTGTACTAACAGAACCACTGTTTTCGAACAGAAACATAACAAGTCTCACAACTGGCCAGCTCTTCCTCTTCCCTACATGGACCTGGGCAGGAATAAGAATCATATGGGACCTCCTGACCCAGACACTAAACTGGAAAACACTAACATGCCTACCATTAAAAAACTCCAAAGTTGAAAAGCAACTTTGAAACTGATGAAAGTTGCTATTATAAAAGCCTTCCCAGATATCGCTACGCCTCAGGGAATCCATATTTCTTCCAGAAACTTTCATCTTGCATCATCTGAAGCCTCACTTCCAATTCTTCCCTCCAACTACAAGAAAATATACCACTTCCTCATATCAGTGCTTCCAACTTTGCCCTTCGTATATTCATCCTTAACCCTCTCATTTACTAAGCTACACATGCCACCGTTTTCAGTGGGATCTTCCACATAAATCGAGGTGTGCCAAACCAGATTCCGACATACAGTGGAGGCTAGGGCATAACATCTTGCCAACTCCTACTAATCTTCACAAATTTCAGCTAAGACAATCAGATCAGTGTCTATTCTGCAAAGTTTCAGGCACCCTGGAACACACACACACACATCTAACCTGTCCTGCAAACAAAGCGATGATCACCTATGCCCTGAATACAGCCTCTAGCATCTGTAACTATGCACACAGCCAAGAAGACTACTGGAATTTAGTCCATACAGAAGAGAACAAACACAGAATATGCAATTTCCTATTCATCTGTGCCAAGGCCGTCATTTACAGTTTCCACCTTAAGCACACAAGAAATAACCAGCACCCATCCATCATTGAATCAGAACAAACCCTCATGCATAGCCTATGTCAGAAACTACAGAGCAGGCTTTCACTGGAATTTGATTATTACAAAGAAACAGGAACTGTCGCAAAATTCATAGAGGAGTGGAATCCAACTGGTATCCTTTTCTGGATTGCAGACGACAATACATTTCAGCTGAAAAATAACTAAAAGTGATACTGAAACTGTAATATTGACTCTTACTGAAAAGACACATTCTGTCTACCACTAATGTACTTTATTCCCTCATTTCTGTTGTATATCTAAAAAGAAAATCCTTTTTTCTCTGTAATATACATTCTTATAATATGTAAATAGTCCTTTTTTTTGTTATCTATCTTCCAATGTATATTTTATCAAGTTTAATAAAAAAATTTAAAAAAATATCTTTCTATATTATATATATATATATAGAGAGAGAGAGAGAGAGATGGGGTGAGCAGCCTTGTACTACTTATTAGTTTGGACACAGTGATGATCAGGTATATGTAGCTCAACAGTAACGTTCAGTTATATGGCTCAATATCCAGTGCAGCATAAGACCTACTCATTACCGAGTTAGTCAGTCGTATTTTGCAATAGACATTGAAGTTCCCCTCTCCCAAATACAGTTAGTCAAACTGCATATAATTTATATGTTACATTTAGTTGGAGTTTATGCCACTACCACTTTGGATGGACTTATATCTTCTGATGGAAGACTAACAACAATAAAAATCATACGGGTGCAAGAAAAAAGTCACTAATTACCTTTTCCTTTTCAACATATGGAGTGCTAGATATTATAGATTCATCAAAGATAAGCTCTTGTTCATCTGCTTCAGGTTCTAAAGTATTCTGACCTACATTTGTAAAAATTAATAAATTGCAAGTAGTAATTCCAAATATTTTGTTGATGATGTACACATATATCATATTATAGATACGATTATGAAACAAAAGAATTATTTATGATTTCAAAATTTTGTGATCAAAGTAGTTCTGACAAAAATAATAATGTCAATAGAAACAATAGCCCATCTTTTTTTTAATTATTATTATTACGGGTATCTCCATGGAGTCAGTAGACTCATTGCGGGAGACCCAATTTATCAAAACAATATCTATCATACCTCTTCTTGAATTTATTTACAGACGAAGAACTCACAACTGAGACAGGCAATGCATTTCGCTCATTCACCACCCTCCAAGCAAAAACTCTAGTTCTCACACCCTTGTTAACCACACTTTTCCTTAATTTCCAGGAATGATCTCTTGTTCTTCTATCACTATCACACAGCTGAAATATTTCCCCTGCATCAATCTTATAAAACCCTTTTAGTAATTTAAATGTTTCTATCATATCCCTCTTCTCTGCCTATCAACCAACCTCTGCAATCCACAAGCTCTCGATCTATCAAAGTAGGGAGCATTTTTTACATCACTCACCAACTCAGTCACTCTCCTCTGAACTCACTCCACAACCTCCTCATCTCCAAGGAATCCAGGTGACAAGACTTGAGCACTGTAATCAAAATATGGAAGTATCGATGCCTTATAAAGGGAAATAATAACCTCTTTATCTCTGGATGTTAGTGTGTTCTTCAATAACCAAATAATCCGATGGAACGGTGCTCCAAGTAATCTTGGAGTACTGTTCCATCAATGTAGTACACAGCTGGTAATCTTTTAATCCCAAAATGCATAACTGTACACTTCTCCACACTGAACTGACATCCACTACCTTTTGCCCATTTTGCCAGCTTATTTAAATCATCCTGCAAACTCTCAACATCAGCTTGATTTTTTATTACACCCTGACTTTGCATCATCAGCAAACAACTGAATATCTCCCTTCAAGCCATTTCCTGAATCATTTATGTACAAATTAAACAATAACGGCCCAAGCACAAAGCCCTGAGACACACCACTGTCACCTGCCTCATCCTGGACTCTGCTGCTCTATAAACTACTTTCTGGTATCTCTCCATGAGCCACTCTCTTACCCATATCACCAGTTTAGTATCCATCCCCATCTGCTCTAATTTGTCCAAACAGTATTCCATGGGGTATCCTGTCAAAAGCCTTAGCAAAATCCAGAAGTATCACTGTGTAGCCATTCCCCTTGTCCAACTCAGATGTCATTCTGTTATAAAAAGTTAATAAATTGCTAAGGCAGGATCAACCTTTAACAAAACCATGTTGGCCCCTATAGAGTATCATATTCTGATCCACCCATTCTTGAATTCTGTCCTTAACCAACTTTTCCAATACTTTTACCACCATCTTATTACAGACCAATCCCAAGGTGGTGATTGGTCTGTAATTAACTACCGCAGTCTTAGAGCCACCTTTATGCAAAGGAAACCACTTTGCCTTCCTTCCACTCCCTAGGGACCAACCAGAGCTCAATTAGTCACCTCAATACCATCAGCACCCACTAAGGTTATCCTTCCAAAGTCATTCTTTCTTTTACTTGCCACATAGCGGAAGAACTCTTGGAGATTACCCTTGATCTCCTTGGCTAAGATCTTCTCATAATCTGATTTAGCTTTTCTTACTATGCTAGTAACCTTCCTAGTTTGAGCCTTGTACTGCTCGTGGGTGTACTGATCGCATTCTATAACATTTCTTCTTTTTTTGCAAGTAGTAGTATCAAGCCTGATACTACTACTCATCCATCTAATACTACCTACCTTGTTTATCTTCCTGACCATGGGAATACAATCTGATATTGCCTTCCTCCTCAGATACCCACTGATTATATCCCATGCATTGCTAACATCTTTCCCCTGCAATATGTTCTGCCATGGGACGGCTGTAAACTCACTCCGAAGCTCGTTATAATTATCTTACCTGTAGTTCCATATATATCCCTTATTAAAAGAGAAATCCACAAATTTTGCAACCTTCCAAGTCAATACCACATGATCGCTCTCACCAATTGGAGGTAACGAGGACACCTTACTTATGCATATGTCCTTTGAACCTACGACCAGATCCAACACTCTCACACCACGAATCCCTTCAGTTATGTGCTGTTTCAAGTAATTATTTTTTAGAAGGTGTATGAATTCCATTTCCTTTTTGCCATGTGATATTTCCTTCTTTCAATTGAATATTTGAATATCCATATCACCATAATTAAAATCCCCCATAATAATCACTAACCTTGCACTCATTGCTCCAATTTGCTGATGCACGAATTCAATATCACCCCTTGGCCTATAGCAGCAACCAACTGTATATTTGGTTGTGTTGGTCACTATTTCACACCAGACCACCTCAAATGAACTATCGTTCACATGTCTATCCTCTTGATTCACTTTCTTTGGCTGCAACTCCCCCCCCCCCACTTCTATCTTCTCTATCCTCCCTGAAAATACTGTACCCATCACATTCAATTCCAGTAACCACATCTTCTGCTGACAGCCAAGTTTCACTAATGCCTACAACTTTTGGTGAGATTGCACTGACTAATGCCAAAAATTCTTCCCTCTTATTTCAAATGATTCTTGCTTTAGTATACAAAAATTGCAGATTCCCTTTAGTTCTGATATACATTCTACTAATTTCAGTAGTCCCGTGCCGATTTTTATCCACTCTATTCTTCAAATGATTCCACGAAAAAGAATCAACAAATATACATTCCACTGCATAGGTTTCTCCTTCTTACACTCAACCTTTTCAATTTTAGTTTCCCTGCCCAATTACTTTAATTTGTAAAACAGTAACTTCTTCAAATTCTTATGACCTTCCATGTTCAGATGCAACCCATCTCTTGCATACAGCTGTCTTTTGCCTTTAAACACACTCCAGACATCAACAAATGCCAGACCTCTTTTTTTGCACATTCTTGCAATCGCATCATTCCTTATTATCCCTCATCTGTTTAACTCAGAACTGTCAAAACGAGGCAGCACATACACTATCCTCCCTTTGACACTTTTCTTCTTCACGATATCTAACTATGTTCTTAAATCTTGTGCTACCCGATTAATACTACCACTCAGGTCATTTGTAACCACCATAACTATCATCTTTTCTGCATCATGCCCTATCTTTATTGCTAAAGTCACTCTCTCTATTGTTCCGCCAGACAAGTACTCCTCAGGCATACTGCTCTCCATATCCTTAATCGTTGAATATTATACCACTCATAACTTCATTCAAACCTAAACAAGCATCATTCACGGCTTCATTTTCTACACTATTCAGCATGACTATCCCAGTTTCATTACTTTCTCCCTCACTTTCACAACGTCTCATTTCTTCTAGACCTCTCGTGCTTTCATTTTTAGGTCAGAATACTGATATGGCCAGATTCAATTCTAATAACTTTTTCCCTCTAAGCAAGTATGAACATGCTAGTTCTGCAGAACTTGCTATAGTAAAGATGTCATAAATTAGTCCACAATATCAAGATACGACAGTTCAGTTTTCAGCACTATGACCTATAGCTACAATCTAGTACCATTTCCCTGTTCTGAATTGTACATCTGGTATGAAATGCTATAGCTTTTCCTAGATGTTCCTAATAAAAACCTGTTCATTACATCTAAAAACTACCACAAAACTTATTCAGTTAACTAAGAGTATAATCAAGACACCAACTGTCAGCCAATAGATGGGGATGACTGAAGAAGTTGTCTGTTTGTTTTGTGTGTGAGCAAACTGCCAATTCAAATACTGAAGAAATAAAATATGCAAGCAATATAAGTGACAGTCCTGTATAATCTGAGACATAACTATCCTATGTTATTCATTTCTCTTTTGTATTATCTATCTTACCTGTATCTTGAAATTCAGAACTTGCAAATACATCTGATTCCTCTACATTATTTAAATTGTTATTTGGTGAATGCTGTACATCCTTACAAAAAGATTCCTGAAAAACAAAAAAAGAGCTTAACACATAACACCTGACCACAGAGACTGTTCTCAGAATGCAATTTTCGGATTTATAAATCAGAAGGCATTTAAATGCACATAACTACTATTTTTTTTTTTCATTAACAAATCAACTCTATAAAATTTATATAACAGAAACAGAAATGAAAAGAAGAAGAAAAAGCAAGTAAAAAAAAGTGAGAGTGAAAATTGTTGGTTTTACCAAGATATGACATCACTAAGTTAAGGGCTATAATAGCAAATTATAGACACCCAGCTAAATTCTACCATGTGCACAATTATTGGAATACTGAGAAGCATCCCTCTCCCATGGCTGCCTTCCTATCTAACATTGCTCCACCAAATATATGGAGAGGACAAGCCTCAATTAAAGAATTTAATAAAGTAATGAGCAAACCACTCCTGCCCCTGCAGCAGACTCTCATAAATTCATTTAGTCTTCGCCTAAAATCAAGAAACCCTTTCTGGTCAATGGACGAACTCTCTTCAGCTACCTTACCATCAACACTTGACATGTGGAGAGAACACTCGTCTAACAATCTTCCAACAAATGGCTTCCTGGTTAAAGATCCCTGTGCTCCAACCTGGTTTTGCTCTTCCTAGGAAGACTTGGTCATCTATCAACAAAATCAGAACTAACCAGGGCAGATGTGGTTACCTTCTACATAAATGGAGACTGTCAAGACCACCCTTATTGTGATTGTTCCCCTGTGGCCCAGATATTACTCATATTGTGAATGGTTTTCCCAGGCACCAATGGTGGTGACCTCCCAGACATCCATGAGGTGACAGATGAGGCCCAGAAATGGCTTTCTAGACTGGACATTGACCTGCAGCTGCTTTGTATTCCTTTTGCCATAAGAATAAATAAATAAATAGCAAATGATTCAATGTGCAGGCTGTATAGAAGAAATGGTTATGAGTTTCAGGATGTGTGTAGTGAATCCGATGGCAGAAAGGACTTCTATAAGAGGGATGGCCTGCGATGAATGGATTTGGCATCAAGAACCTGGCAAAATTACTTATAAGGGTGAAAATTCATGCACAGTCCAGGAAACTAGACAATCATTGGAGGAATGATGAGAACGTGTGAGGGGTAAGTTCAGCTATCGTATGCAGATATGACAATGATATGAATGTCATTGAGCCTGGTTATGAATCTGGTCAAGGGGTGGAAATTACACTTTGGGTTCAGACTCTTTGTGAATGGGTCTGTGGGCAGAAAACTGCCCAAATGGGTCAAGTAGACTGTGGATACTGAAGACTTTTGTATGTATACAAAAAAGCCAGGAGCATCAAGAATAAAATATATGGTGTGGCATAAAACTGTTGGCATTAATGAAACATGGCTATAAGAGTCACTGGAATCAACTGTAAAGGGTATAATATTTTTAGGAAGGATAGAAGATATAGAAGTGTGTGTGTGTGGGGGGGGGTATTACTCATGATATAAGATGATTTCTATCCAGTTACAGTAGAAACTCAAAGCAATAATAGTGGTTCAACTGCTGGGGATAATGAAATGCATCACTAAATTACCCTGATGGGTACTAAGTGAGTAATAATTATCGGTGAATTAAATCATCTAAATATTGATTGATAGAAGAGAAATCTAATGATAAGAATGAAGAATAATTTACTGAGCATGTGAAAAAAAAAGGAACTCGAGATCAAAAGATGTTAGATTTCACCATATCATTACAAAGGGTTTCAGTTAAGAATGTGAATGGTTTGCCATTGTTGTACTACCCTAGAATGTAGCTAACTACATGGATGTTCCAATTAGGACTAGTTACATGCTAAAACTACACAACTGGAAATTATGGCAAACTCAGAGAATACTATCTGAAAAAGGATAGCAACAACTGGGAAGCTTTGAAAAAAGGTGCTTAAATGAGGCAGTATATCTGAATGTGTTCCTAGAATTCAAAGAAGGTGGAAGTGAAATGGATGTGCAACCTTATTAAGCAAGAGATTCCTAAAAAGATCATGTGGAAGGAATATCATAAGAATAAGAGTGAGAGGAGTTATGAAATACATAAAATGAAGTCCAGAAAAGTTAAAGTATTATATGAATGCTAAATTGGAGCACAAAAAGAAGGTGACTGTGTAGGCAAAAGGCAATCCAAAATAATTTTATCATTATGCTACAAGTTAAATGACAGAATGAGAGTAGAAAAATAACTTTAACAAATGCATACTGTATGGTTCAAATAATGATTGCTCACTTTGTTAAGACCTATCAACCAGCTGTATGTAACATAGTACATAGTGCTACCACTCCATCAAATGAAGAGTTAGATGTGCATGAGAATGAAGTTCAATGGACCAAGCACACCTTATTACAGACAACTTCAAGCCAACAGCAGTCAGGACTGCTGTTAGCTTGAAGTTGGATGTTGGCCTAAATTTTGGATAGAAATAGCTCATTGGTGCACGAGATCAAAAAATAATGGCAAGGATTGTGAAACATGACAGGAGGATCATAACCAGTCAAATCACAACTCAGTACAACAGTGGTGGTCAGAACATCATCTCAGAGCACATAGCTTGCTGTATGCTGTCACAGATAGCACACAGGAGCAGATGACCATCCCCAGCTCCCAATGCTGTTGTCAGCTAAGAACAGGAAGATGAGACTCCATTGGGCACATAATCACAATACAAGAGGTGAAAAATGCAATCCAAAATTTTATCTTCGTATCACATTTCCCATCAGCACTAATATACTGACCAATTGACTTGTTCAACTCTCTCTCTCCATCTAACTCAGGATTAAAATCTGGTTATTTCTTCTTTCAGTACACATTTCTTTCCTCAATATTTATATACAGTTTCGATGCATCTAACAGTTGTGTTTAGGAGCTAAAAAATTTTCTTTAGGTCTATTAATTCTTGGGCATAATTTATTTTAATAAAAGTTAATAGTATGATATGAATCGCATTTTATATATATATATATATATATATATATATATATGATAATAAATAGTGAAATTCAACTTTTTTCCTTTTAACTTGGTACACACTACATCAAATCCTAAAAATTCACCAGTGCATTACAAAAGAAGCATATGAAGAAAAATGTCCCAAAATATTAATTCTGCTTCTTCCATACTAAGCTTGCATGGAACATTTTCTGATGTGATAAGAAAAATGCAAGTTTGAATATGTTCTAATAACTGTAAATATAGAAAGTATGATCTGCTTGTTGTTTTAATAAAAGTACAATAAGGACAATGATATATATTAGAGTTTCTGCAAATGATATGTGTATTCTCTTACCTTCAAAGGACTGAAGGCAAGAGAACATACCCACACACAAAGTGGACTTGACCTACCTGTTTTTCAGATGGCAGTAATGGCACTATCCTTTGTTCTGTATCTGCAGGAAAATTTTCAAAAAAAAATTCTCTTACTTAAAATGTCTTGAAAACCAAACAGAATAATACATTAAAAAATGAAAATAAAGGCAACACACTAAAGCACTGCTATTATAATTATTATTACTTACCACAACAAACTGCTGAAAAGTTCCAATCAAAGCCCATAGGTGCAATGATATTCTAAAGGAAATTCGCCGTGCAAATTATCAATTACAATGAACCATTCTTATAGTATATATGGTGCGAGTAACTATAAAATAAATAGCTGACAAAATGGGATTTCTGATTTAAGCCAGTTTAAAACTGACTAATACATGTCATATTTATCTGACATATTATCATCAGATAAATGCAAATCAAAGAAAGGCAAACTTATGTTTGGTTTTCTCAGAGAATCCAATTAGATGGAAATTATTACTGTTATTATGGCTCCTCCAGGAAGTCCAAGTACCAAGGGAAGAGACCCCTTTATTCATGCCTAAATACCTATTATATCCCTCCTTAACTATGTCTGTTGAAGGTGCTCAACAACTAATAATATAAATTTCAAAATATTACTTGTATCTACTTGTATATTTCTCTCATATCTCTGTCCTACATCTATTCCTTACACTGAAGACCATATTTCCCAATCTGCCTTCATATGCAAAATTGCATTATGCTAGTTATCTTGTTATCAACAGCTGGATCCTTTCAATTGTCACTCCCATCTTCTCAGAAACTAAATACCCATATCTAGTAGTCCTGATATGGTCTTATCAAAATCTTTTTCTTACAAGTTAGAGTTCTCTTCCATGGTGTAGTTATCTAATGCAACAGGAATTTTTTCACTTGTTTTTCTTGCTTTAATCACATTCTTGCTTTCATTTTTCATATTCTTGCTTTAATCCTATACTTGAGTGGAAGCAAACAAAGTTCGCATATGAGATATCTTCATGGCCAGACTACTTTTAAGAGGATGGTCTGAAAAGTTCTCGGCCTAACAATGAAACAACAAATTTATAACTTCAAAATTATTTTTATTTTTCAACATAATCTCCCTTAAGACTAATACATTTATTCCAGCGATGCTCCAGTGCCATTATCCCATCCCTGTAGTGGTTCTCAGTAAGATCTGCAAAATACCCCTCTATAGCTGCAATCACCTCTTGATTCTAAGAAAAACATTGACAGCGAGGAAGAGTTTTAGTTTTAGGAAGAGATAGAAGTCAGAGGGAGCCAAATCTGGGGAATAGGTTGCATGTCCTACAATTCATAGTGTAGATCCTTTAATTTTCCCATTGCCAAAACACCTTTGTGGGCAGATGCATTGTCCTGATGAAAGATGATTTTTTTTCTTCTGTAATCTGAGTCTTTTCTTACGAATTTTTTCATCTAGTCTGGTTAAAAGATCAGAATAATATTCCCCGGTTATTGTTTTACCCTTTTCAAGATAATTAATAAACAAAATGCCTTTAGCATCACAAAACACTGATGCCATGACCTTTCCTGCTGATGGAACCAACTTTGTCTTCTTTGGCGCTGAACAATTCTGTCCATTGTTTTGACTGCTGTTTGGATTCTGGTGTATAATGGTGAATCCACGTCTCATCAATAGTAATAAGTCGATGCACAAAATCAGTTTTATTCTTGTTAAAAAGCTCCAAGCACTGTTCAGAGATTTTCATGTGAGTGCATTTTTGATCTGCTGTGAGTAAGCATGGCACCCATCTTGCACAAAGCTTTTTTATTTGCAATTCTTCATGCAAAATATATCTTACACATTCTTTTGAAATGCCTATAGTCTCAGCAATTTCACACACTTTGACTAGCTGGTCATCCAATACTATATCGTGCACTTGATCAAAGATTTCTGGTGTTGTACTTGTACCCATATATAGAAGCTAATGACCACATCAAAAAGCAATTGATGTGAAGTCATTAGCTTCTATATACAAGTAACCCAGTCATGAAGATATGTCACGTGCATACATTGTTTGCTTACACTTGGATAAAGGACTGAACCAAGAATATAATTTGTTGGCAGCTTTAATTTATACTAAAATTTCTTGTCTGCTATAATTTATTTGATGACCAAATGGAAAAATTTTCTATGGCTATCGCTGATCCACAATATTTTTAAAATGGTGAATATTTTACTACTTTATATATAGATTAGATTAGATAAGATTAGATTAGATAGATAATATGACTTCCAGATTGATTTAACCTCAGCATTTTCCTGAGTGTAGCTTCAACTGAAGTAACATTAATAAAGGTCAAAATAAGTTTGGGTATTAACTTTTCCCATAATGCATAGTAATATGTATGTCTAAAAGAAACTGTGATTTGTACTGAGATACTAACACAATTAATGTAAAGTCAACAGCCTCTATATACAAGTAACTATTGTGAAGATACTTCATGCATAAACTTTGTTTGCTTACACTTGGATATAGGATTAAAACAATCTAATATAATTTCTTGCCTACTACAATTTATCTGATCCAGAAGAGATACCAAGTCATGCCTTAACCACTTTAAGGATATGGCTTCTAAACTAATTCTCGCTCTCTCTCTCTCTGTCTGTAAATATTTCCAAGCTTCATTGCCTATTGGCAGGCAAATTTCCATTCATATAATACTCTAGATGCAATTTCTTCAGTCCAATATGCATAGCCCTATACTTGGCAAAATTAATTATCTTCTTCTTCTTCTGCAGCTTCTCCCACTTAAGTGGGGTCAATGTTGATGATGAGTCTCCTCCACATCCTCCTGTCTTAGGCTGTCACCACATCCAAGTTCTTCATCCTCAAGTCCTCTTTTACCAGCTCCCTCCATCTTTTCTTTGGCCGCCCATGCTTCCTCCTTCCTTGCACATCCATCTGCATGACCCTTCTTCCCACATATTCGTCCTCCCTCCTCATCACATGACCAAACCATCTCAACCTTGCTTCATGTATCTTCGCTCCTAAGTTCGTAACTTTCACTGTTTCCCTCACATAGTCATTTCTCAGACGATCCTTTCTGGTCACACCACACATCCACCTAAGCATTCTCATCTCTGCTACTTCCATCCTGCTGATGTTATTTTTCCTCAGGGCCACAGTTTCTATAGCATACGTCATAGCTGGCCTCACTACTGTCCTATAGATTTTGCTTTTCAGATTGATCGGCACCCTCTTATCGCATAACACTCCAGTCATCTCCCTCCAGTTCCTCCAACCTGCTTGTATCCCGCATCCCACTTCCTTCTCAGCTCCTCCATCTTCTTCCACTTTTGAACCTAAGTATCTAAAGTCCCTCACCTTCCTGATGACATTTCCTTCCAGCTCCAGGTCTGTCTCCTGGCCGCCACCCACTGTGCAACACATATACGCTGTCTTACTTCTGTTCAGTCTCATACCTCTCTCTTCCAGTACTTTTCTCCATCTTTCCAGTTTAGTTCCCGCTTCTTCTCTTGAATCTGCACACAGCAAGATGTCATCTGCATACATTGTCCAAGGCGCATCTTCTCTCACCTCCTCCGTCACCACCTCCATCACAATGTTAAACAGAAATGGACTTAATGCTGACCCTTGATGCCACCACCTCCATCACTTCTGTTCAGTCTCATACCTCTCTCTTCCAGTACTTTTCTCCATCTTTCTGAATCTGCACACAGCAAGATGTCATCTGAATACATTGTCCAAGGTGCATCTTCTCTCACCTCCTCCGTCACCACCTCCATCACTTCTGTTCAGTCACATACCTCTCTCTTCCAGTACTTTTCTCCATCTTTCCAGTTTAGTTCCTGCTTCTTCTCTTGAATCTGCACACAGCAAGATGTCATCTGCATACATTGTCCAAGGCGCATCTTCTCTCACCTCCTTCATCACCACCTCCATCACAATGTTAAACAGAAATGGACTTAATGCTGACCCTTGATGCAAGCCAACTGTTACTTGAAAACTTTCTGTTCCGTCCCAGACAGGTCCGAACACTTGTCTTCACATTTCTGTACATCTCCTGCACCAACCTGACATATTTCTCCAGAACCTTCTTCTCCCTCAGACACCTCCAGACTTGCCTTGGCACTCTATCATATGCTTTCTCCAGATCAATAAATGCCAGATGTAGCTCCCGTTGTTTCTCTCGAAACTTTTCCATCATCTACCGTAACCCAAAGATAGCATCTGTTGTTGATCTACCAGGCATGAATCCAAATTGTTCCTTTGCAATCTCCACCTCCTCCCTCAATCTACCATCAAGAACCCTTTCTAGGATCTTCATTGTGTGGGACATCAACTTTATTCCTCTGTAATTTTTACAGTCTTGTGCATCCCCCTTTACCCTTGTAGATGGGAACAAAAGTACTCTCCTTCCATTCCTCAGGTATATTTTCCTGTTGGCAAACTTTCATGAACAGGTCCCACAGCAGGTCAATTCCCTCTACCCCCAGTGCCTTCCATGCCTTTACTGGAATCCTGTCAGGGCCCACTGATTTTCTATTCCTCATCCTCTTCATGGCCTCCGTCACTTCCACTCTACTGATGTTCTGCACCATCCCCTCAGAAGGCTGCCCATCTTCTCTGTGAGTCCTTGCATTTTCCTCAAAGTATATTCTCCATCTGTTTCGTATGTCCACATCCCTCCATAATATTAATTATAATTTTCCTAAATTATCAGTCAGCTCAAGTCAACCAGCAAGAATTCTTTATTAGCTATGTCTTGTATCACTTATCCCAACTATGCATTATCAGCCAATAACCAGATATCATCTTCTCAACCATCCCTAATATCATCAATATACAAATTAAACAACAACAGCTAGGTACAGAACTAGTGGCCATCCTATTCATTGTAGATGTGCCGAGTCTGCAAATGGAGGTGCCGACTCCATACGTCTTTTCTGACACCTATCAGTAATACTTCAGATAAGATTTTGCATACCCATTCATTTGTAAGCATGTATAAAAATCTTGCATGTGGAATCCTTCAAATGCATGTCTTGGCAAAATCCAAATATTTCTGATACAATGGTTTATACATTCATTCCCCTTCCAGCTCTGCTGTGCTTTGACTCTATTATAGTTTTAGAAATGTTTTGGGAAAATATGGTAAAAAGAGCAAGCTAATAATAATAATTATGATTATCTTCACTCTAACAATAATTCTTAGATTTCTGTTCAGGACATAAATCTGGTCATAAAATAACTTATATTAGACAGGAAATTATATTCCTGTATGAAGATACTTCATGACTATTCTATGTGTATATGGAGGAAGATGAAATTATGTGTGTCTGGATAATTTGGAATACCAGAGCAATTTGATGTGAAGTCATCTGCCTTCACATCCAAGAAACCTGGTCATAAAGATACTTCATGCTCAGACTTCGTTCACACTTGGGTAAAATATAAAAACAGGAATTTGTCTAGTCAAATTTACTTTCTAATCAAGTGAAAAAACTTTCTACAGCCATTACTAATACCACATTCCAACATAAAAATGTGCAAAAATTCACATGAAGAAAGCAAATAAGGAATAAGAATTATCTTTTGACTATGTTATTGCTGGTATTGATATCTTCAGACTGGTTCAGAATATAACAATATACCTAGTCTAGCCATAAATACTGTTACAACTTGAATAGCACATAAACCTTTAATCTATCATTCATTTTAAAAATCCTTTCTTTTAGGGTTTTTTAGGCTTTAATCTATGATTAAATCATTTATGGATTTCAGCACATACAAACCATTTGTATAACATGCATATAGCAGTGCTCAATGTTCGAAATGTCTGCCTTTTGCCTTCATGCATACACCAAGCCTCTGAGGCCACATATCAATTGATTCCTGTTGGAAGGTCCAGTGCCTACTGTGAAACAAAGTGTTGTTCAGGTTCTGTACCACAAGTTCCAGCACGAATAACTGCTGGTACCTTTTAATTCATGATTAACCCTGCATTAGTAAGGTGGGGTGTCACAGACCCCAAAGATATAGAAAGAAATAACTGTGACACCCCATCTTACTAATGTCGGGTTAAGTACTTGTTCACTGGAGTAAATCTTCAAAGCCCTTTTTTATTGTGTGTTAATGACACCTAGTTTTTGTGTTGGGTGGTAGTAAGAGTTTATGTGTATATATTAGCCAGTATGCATAGGCTTACAGTAAACAGTGAAGGAAAGACTGCTGGAAGGAAGATGTGTGACAATTGTATCTGAAAAAGGAAGTGTGTTCTGACTTTCAATTTCAACTAAATGCATTTTTGTTTGTTTAGATGGCTGAAGAAAGTGTCTAATGTCTGGCGGCTTTGGGACACCAAATAACGAAAACATCATCAACATATCTAAGCCAGACTTTGTGTTTTAAAGTATAAGAATCTAGAGCACGTTGGGGGGTGAGCACATGGCTGTGCCTTCATTTTGCAGGTAGAGTATTTTGCCACACAAATAAGCCAAAACATAGTACATGTGCATGGGCAATGAGCGCTGTGATACTGGGTGTTGTTCAGTATCACAGCGCTCATTTGTGCCGTAAAACAAGAATTGGGTCACTGATTGAAAAGAAAAGGAGTCCAGTGAAAGTCTGTAAGATTCCCTGACTAAATTGAATAACTGTTAATAAATTTGGAATGAAAATCAGGGATAAAAACACAAAGACAATGAAAACAGGCAGGAACATTAAAAACATCTGCTATATCCTGAATGCTGAACCTATAGAACAAGTAAAACGTTTCAGCTATTTAGGCACAATTTTTAGTGAAGGTGGTAAATTTAATATGGAAATAGACAACAGAATTAGTAAGGCTGGTATGGTAAGAAGTCAGCTGAATAAATTTATACCGAATAAGAAAGAAATTAGTCAAAACAAAACTAGCTGCATACAAGACTGTGTTCAAACTAATTTTAACTTATGGATCCATGAGCTGGATTAGAAATAAAACACTTGATCCAAGTCTTCAGACCTCTGATATGAGAGTTCTAAGAAAGTTAGTAATGATGTAATTTTTCATGTAGTACTACCATATCCTGTACACCCCTAGAGGGTAAATGTCAGAAATTTGATGATGTTGATGAACAGATGGCATTAATGGCAGTATCATATTAAAAAAATGAAGGATATTAGGAAAGAACTTGCCATTGTTAGAATTCAGGAATGGCATTGGTGTAGATGATGCGGTTCACTGAGTTGGTGGATTGAATGGTGGAAATAGAGAGTTGTAGAGCAGGTGCTCTCTCTCTCTCTATGAGTCTTTGGACTCCTTGGAGGTGTTATGTAATAATAATACTTTTTCCAAGCAGAATGCAGATGATGCATTCAATGTTCCTGCCTATTTTCATTATCTTGTGTTTGTCTTAGTAGTTATTTCATTTACAAGGATGTGTGCTGAAAAGTTATGATAATCAAAATGAAGGATTTGGGATAGAACCATGCAACTTACACATTATTCTACATATTCTCCATGAAGCTATACACTTGTCACAATGCCACTGCATCATTTACAATCCACTGAGAAAAAAGTCCTTCCTTTGTTGCACAAACCAGTCCTCAGCTGCAAATATGATTTCATCATCCATAATAAATTTTGTAACTTTCGAGTGTTCTTTAAACTTGAGAATAGGAACTAGTCAGATGGGGCCAGGTCTGATGAATAGGGTGGGTGAGGCAGACATTGAAAGTCCAAGCTGTGTATTGTCTGTTGGGTTTCATGAGCAGAGCGAGCAGGTGCATCGTTCTGAAAAAGCAACATGCCTCTGCTCAGTTTTTCACAGCATTTTCCCTTCAGTACCTCCTTCAATTCCTTCAGAGATGTTGAATAAACTGCTGTTGTACCAGTTTCACCTTTTTTGAGGTACTTGGTAAGGATTACACCATCCATATCCCAAAAGATAATGGCAAGAACCTTCCCTGTGGACTTCTGGGTTTGGAGGTTTGGCCATGGAGAACCTTTGTGTCTCCACTCCACACAAATTTGTTGTTTGGTCTCTGGATCATAGTGATAAAGCCATGTTTCATCAGCAGTCACAGTATGAGCCAAAAAATTTTCACCTGATTTCTCAAAATAACCCAAAATCCCTTGATATGACAGCACATGTTTTTGCTTTTGGTTGGCATTCAAACATTTGAGGACCCACTTTGCTGAGAGCATCTGCATGTGGCAGTCCTGCAAGAGGATTTGAATAAACTAGACAGATAGGCAAATGAATGGGGGTGCCAGTTTAATGTAGCAAAAAGTAAAGTCTTGAAGTTTGGGATCCATCGATGGGAGGATGCATACTCGATTGGAGAGCTATACTTGAGGAAGTAGTGAAGGCAAGAGATCTGGGGATGATGATTGATAACTGAGCATATTGCAAAAGTGGTGAAGGTAACCCAGAGGATTGCTGCAATACTGAGAAGGACTCTGACCTGCAGAGATAAAAGAGGTATCATTCCATTGTATAAGACCCTGATCAGACCACACTTAGACTATTGTTCTCAGATTTGGTCCCCAGGATTTGAAGGGGATAAATTAACTGTGGAAAGGGCACAGAGGTGGATAACAAAGATGGTTTCAGGACTGTACAGTGTCAGTTACGAGGATAGACTGAGGGAATGTGGACTGCAAAGTTTGGTAGATAGAAGAAGAAGAGGTGATATGATCGAGACTTTTAAACTGTTGAGAGGCAGTTACAGGGTAGACATTGGGGAGTTCTTTCACTTGGTGAAACGGCGGGAAGGAGCAACGACAAGGGGCCATCCCTTGAAGTTACGAAAGGAAGCTGTGAGCAAGAGGGTGAGGAGTGGTTTCTTTGCGTGGAGAGTGGTTGAACCATGGAATGCATTGCCTGAGAGAGTAGTTAGAGCAAGAATGGTCAATGAGTTCAATGAGTGGTATAATAAACTTTGTGTTTCCTAAAAATGACCTCCCACGATGAGTCTTTTGACTCCATGGAGGTCTGAATAAAAATAATAATCTTTACTCATTCCCAGAGTCTTTGCAATGTTTATGGCTGGTATTTGTCTATGATCATTGCAAGCACTACATTGATGTTTTCTGGTGTGATCACTGTGGAAGGTCTTCCTGACCTGGGGGCATCTGTTGTTTGTCTCAGGCTGCCCAGTTTTAAACTTGGCCACCAATCTGGCAACTGCTGGACATGCTGGAGTACAGTCCCCTAAAATCTCACATAAAGTTTGGTGAATATCAGTTGCAAACACTTCTTGCATGAAGAAAAATTTCATGACAGCTCTGTGTCTTTGAATTTCTTCAAAACCTCTGACATGTCTTCTTATATATCCTAAAAGAAAAAGAACAAATTATTACAATCTGATGAAACATGAGGGTTAAAGGGTTTTAAGATATGTTCTTTCTTGTGGTTATATCATTTGCTTTAATATCATTTTTTGTTAAGGTGTTCATCCGAACTTTTCAGCCTTCCTCCACTCTTGTAATCAGGGAATCATGCAGACATGTATTGGATTTATTTAGGAGTATATAACATCACCATAAAACTAAAGACCTGAGATTAGTATTTCCAATTTTAATAACAAGTTTAATGCCATGTTCCTCAATAACATGAGTCAACTAAATCATAGGTTGCCAAACTTTTTTGGGCCACCACCCACTTTGCAAGACATAAATTTTGTAACCCCCATTATAGCAGTTTGAATAAAACCATATTTCAAATACTCAATACTGTACTGTCGACATTTCTTCTTATATTCAGACATAATGAAGTAATAAAATTTGCAAAAATATTCACAAAATAAAAGATTTAATTTACACTTTGTATGGCTCCACTTAATCTATCATACTTTCGACTAATGATTGTTGGCAAAGCACACAAAAAATAATGAATAAATTACTCTCTGATATCTTTCCATCAACCATCCTCCTATCCATCTCACCAACCCTATATTAACCCACCTGGATAATATACTCTTGCAAAGTGTTTACTTAGTAATTCTACTATTTCAACTGATTCAGTTACCTCCTTACCATCAATATTTGTTAAAATCATTCTGCCTTTTACTTGCAACATATCGAAAGAACTGTTTGGGATTATCTTTCACCTGCACAGCTGATTTCCTTTCATCCCACACTGGTTACACTTCTGGCTTGTGCTTTGTACTGTTCATGTGCTTGCTGGTCACCTTTTGCCTTGAATTCTATCCACAATTTTTTTCTTTTTTTGTAGCTACACTTAATAGAAATATTCATCCATTTAATTCCCATTTGATTTGCTCTCCTGACTCTAGGTATGCAGTCTGCTATTACCTCCCTCAAACACTCCTTTACCAGTTCACATGCACTATCAACATCTAGCCCTTGCAGTTTTACATGCCATGGGACTGATCCAAGCAATCTTCTAAGCTTGCCTTACTTACCAACCTTGTAATTCCACATATATCCCGTCTTACCTGAAAATTCCACACATTTAGCCACCTCTCAGGTCAAGACCATATGATCACTCTTACCAGTTGGTGGCAACGTGTCATATTCATTGTAGACAAATTCTCAGATCCAAAGTTGAAATCCCTCATAATAATTACATGTCCTCTACTCACAGAGTCTATGTGCTGATGCATACTATCTCCATCATCTTTTCCATCCCCTGGTCTATAGCAATGTCCATGTATATTTTATTCTATGGACCTCAATCTCACACCAGATAGCCTCAAATTTGCTATTTTCACTGGCCTGCAGTTGAGGTTCTACTCTCTTTGGTTGCAGTTCATCAGCTATCAATAACACTCTCTCTCTCCCCATTCTTTTCTCCCTATCCTCCCTGAACACATTATACCCTTCACAATCTATATCTTCTTCTGTTAGCCATGTCTCACTAATGCCAAAAACCTTTGGCCAGGATGAGCCAACCAAGGCCAAAAATTCCTCCTGCTTGTTCCAAATGCTCTTGGCATTAGTGTACATATAAGTGCAAAAGCCCCTTAGGCTGATCGCTATCCTGATGCTTTATACTAACTATCCCATTCTGGTATGTTACCAGTGGTACTAACTTAGGCATATTATACACATTCTTACACTCAACTGCTTGACTGATGTCTGCATATCCACTCAAGAGCTTAGCCCCCCCCCCCCAAGCTCTAGTTTCCCTGATTCTGCACATACTTCATTCAACAACACTTTTTCTAGTCTTCAAACACCAAATCCATTCAGATGCAAACACCATCCTTCTTGTATAAGTTCTTTTGCCTGTCTCAAATTTCAAAATTATTAGCTGATTTCATCAGTTAATAATTTTGGCCAGAACAAATTATTTAAAAGACAAAAAAAAAAAAAAAAAAAAAAAAAAAAGTATGAAATATGAATGCATGCAAAACAGTACTGGAAGGAGCAAAAAACATGAAAGTGAAGTTGCTCTTACCAAAGTGTGATAAGTGTGAGAAGAAACCGTGAGTAAATAAATCAATGTGTAGTCGTATAGGAAGAATAGTGTAAAGCGTTTAGATGTTCGATTGAATATGATGAACCAAAGGACTTGTAACTGATGGATTGCACTTAGATTCACAGTTAGCTGTCTAGAGAAATTTTTGTTCAGTGAGAGAATGGATAGAGAAAAATCAAGAAAACTAAAGTTATTGAGGAGGAAGCAGGCAAGGATGCAGGCTTCCTTAAGGTGAGTAATACTGAAAAAGACCATAGAATGCTGAATGCAGTTTCTCAGTTCTCAAATCTGAATAAGATGCTGATTCAAAGATTCAAGGTTATCTCGATCCAAGAGCATTTCACAATATAATGCTGATAGAATATATGCAGAGTATGCATATATTCTATCAGAATATATGCATGAATGCATATATTCTGATAGAAATATCGGGAACAATGGCGAGGTGTTTACTGTAGTTAGCTTCAAGTAGACAAAAATTATAGGCATGAACATTTTTTTAATGTGTTTCTCCCACCCATGAAAGACAGTAAACCTATAGTATATTAGCACTGTGGACATGCAAAGATTTTTTTATCATTTTATTTGGTCTTTTATTTTTTTTATTTTTTTATTTTTTTTTTTATAGTCTGGAAACTCTGTTCTACAAAATATGGAACTTTAAACTACTTCGGCCTCCAATAACCAGGATGATAACATCACACCAGCCAGTGCAACTGATTTCCAACCTAAAGACAATCACAAACATCCATAACCATGGCAGGATTTGAACCTAAAGTCTGGCAGTTGGAAAACAGGTAAGTTAACTACCTAGCCAACCATGCTGGGTGGCTAGTGGTTAATTGTCTCCAAGTGGGAAGAGTGATCATGCAGTCTTGATCAGGGAGGTAGCTAAGCATATGTAATTTTCAATTTAGACTGAGTATATATGCACATACAGAGTATTATAACAAATCTTGGAGTCAATCAGAAGAAGATATTGACACAGGGTTAAAATGTAAGGGATACTGTATTTTCTGAAAGAATAGAGAGAACACAACTGGGGAGAGTTCTGCTAACGATAAAAGAAGAACTGCAACCAATAAAAGTAGAATTTACCAGGAAGGTAAATTTGAAGATGGCAGTAAATATGAAACTACATGGTATAAGATAAAAGCCAATAGTATAAAATATATAATTGGTTGCTGCTATAGGCCAGGGAGAGCAAAGGGAATATGAGTGATATGGATTGCTATATTAGCTCAATGAGCAGAGGGTAAGAAATCATAATGGAAAACTTCAATTTGGAGAAAGAGAGGAGGAAAGTGGAGTTTATGCAGGTATTGAGAAACAGTTATGTGAAACTGTATGTGATGAAATGCACTATGAGTTTAAGAGTATTGAATTTGGTGAAATTTTATTCAGTGGCTAAAAATGCTGATATCAAATAAAAAAAGTTCATCATCAACAAATACCTGATATGTACCCTCATGGGGTTTAAAGGAATAAAAAAGAAAAGTTAAACACCAGATTTCAGCATTCCTTTCAACATGTAGCATTTCATAACTTTGGAGAAATTGCATTATCAAACATGTTATATTTTAATCTCAGTGATAAAAACTTAATAAATTGCTAAACAAAGTCTCTCTATGTGATAAATATACTGGATATTAACTTCCAGGCATGTTCTCATCCAGGGAAGTACTTCCTTGGAAGCAAATAGGAATAGGTTTATTTGGAAAGGAATAAGAAAAGTACTACTCATACTTTTCTTTTCTTTTTAAATAGTTGCTCTTTTTTTTTTTTTCATTCATTATAGCAAATTTTTAATAACCTTAATAACCATTAAGGAATATTTCTAATTTATAGCAGAATGTACATACACTACTTTAGTTCTATTCTATTCTGATCAGTTTATCTAATGGTGAAAAGTTCAGCTTTTCCTACCTTGTAGTATTTTTTCTAATTCATTAATCATGACAGCAGATGAACTGTGTGACTGTGTTATTTCTTTAGGGCATTTCTCAGTGCAAGTCAGCTGGTGCTTTAAATCAGAAAATTCCTTCTCTAGCTCTTTATAATTTGATTCCAGCTGGGGAAAAAAAGTGAAGAAAATTATTTCAGTAATAATTTGCCTGCATACTCCAAAGTTTACAAATTATGAATAAAACTTTTACTTGAAGTCACAGAATTACTTTAACTAAAAAACTAGATTCATAGCCAGCTTAATTAGAAGAGCTGCTTTCTATAATGACTTTTCTATAAGAATGTCACAGAACCAGATAGAAAACAAATAGTAATACTTGTTGAGTTTTTCACTTGGTTATAAATTAAATTAAAGATGCCAAGAAATTATATTCTTGTTTAATCCTTTATCCAAGTGTAAGCAAACAAAAGTAAGCAAAACAAGTGCAAGCAAAGTTTGCTTACACTTGGATAAAGTTGTGAATACTTCACTTAGTTGTGAAGTATCTTCACAACTAAGCTACTTGTATATAGAAGCTGATGACTTTACATTATGGGGTAATAAGGCAATTAATGTGAAGCACACATCCTTTCAGAAAATGTGTAAAATGTTATGCATTATGGGAAAGACCACTATCCAGACTAGTTTTGACCTTTACTGATGTCTCATCAGTGCGAGCCAGACCCAGAAGTGATATCGAATGTTGAAGTAATGCAGAATTCTAATGTTATAGATGCGAACACAGATTGATAAGAAAATAACTATTTATTGACTTAATTGCTAATATTTCACTGGTATTCTCTCCAGCATTCTTCAGAGCACACAAAGTTTGTTACAGTAGTGCGACAACCACAATCCAGTGTAACAGTGGGACTAGTATGAGCAATTGTAGCATGCAACACAAAGACTAAAGTCTTAATTAGGCATCATCTAAATTGAAAAAAAGAGAGAGAGAGAGAAAGCAGATGTTAATTTGGTCTTAGGATGACTGTCTCCCAAATCTTTGGTGGACTTATATGGCCATACTTGTTGAGGTTTGGAGTGTTTCAAGGCTTCTGTTGATTCCAGGAACAACCTCTCTGACTTGTAAAAGCTTCTGTGCAGCACATTTGTTTATTTCCAATTGATCCTGTATGCAGGGGTATCCAAAGCATGGTCTGCTAGACTCAACTTGCCATAGCAAAAGTGACGGATATATTTTTTGTGTTCACTGAGGCAGATGTCCACGGTTCTTCCTGTCTGTCCATAGTAGACTCGATGACATGAACAGGGCATTTCATAGACTCCTGGATGTGATAAAGGAGAGAATCTGTCCTTAATTCTCCAACAATGCATTGCTACGCAGTGGCCACAATTACATCAACAAATGAGAACAAATGAGAGTTGCCAATTTCACATAACATTTAAATACGGTGTGTAGCTGGTGTTTGAGCACTCTAGATATCTTTTCAAATGTGCTTTTAATGTATGGGATGGTGACAGTTTTGTTGTAGTCTTCTGTGGTTGGGGGAGGGGATTTCTGGACAGCATTTAGTATTTTATTTATCTTATGGGGATTACAATTACAGCCTTGGTCAGGAAGGTGTGACGTAGGTGAGAAATTTCAGCAGTGAAAACAATGTCATTGGAACAAATTGCTCTAGCTCTATGGGTTAGTGTTTTTAGAATACCATATTGTTGAGATGGGTGATAGCGTAATTGTTTGTGTAAATAAGTCCAGCGTGCCCTACGTGATATACTATCTAACATTTTAAAGAAGCTATGGGATATCCTGAACAGCATCTCCGACTCTACAGCCAAAAAGAATTTGCCAAAGTTAAAAACCGGCACCAGAAGAAATTTGAAATCCTCCAACAATGCACTGCTATGCAGTGGCTGCAGTTACATCAAGATGGCATCATTGTGAACTTATCATCAGTACCCTTAACCAAAGAAGCCACCAGTGTGTTAAGTCAGGGACACAACTTTGTGTCACTCCTAAAGAAGATCCAAAAGCTAAAATAATGGCTTCCGTTGAACGCAGGATATACGACCTGCTTCCAGCAATAGCCAATAATATTCGGTTAGACACGGCCAACATCCTAGTCCATTCTAAGCCTCCCAAAAATAATATCCCACATAAAGAAATCATGACTCTAAAAGAGTTACACAATAATAACCACATTACCATAACCAAAGCAGACAAAGGAAACCAACTGTGGTGATGGATACAACAGAATATGAAAGCAAAATGCACGCATTTCTCCAAGACCAGTCACCATACCAAATTACAGATTGGGATCCCACCAACTCACAAAAGAATAAGGCGTGCAAATTATTGAACAAAGTCACTTCCTGGCCTAAAGAAACAGTCAACAAACTCAAGCCCTTCCACATTAAAACACCCAGAATATATGAAGCTCCAAAAATTCACAAAGACGTTACACCTTTAAGCCCTATTGTAGATAGTACAAACAGTCCTACATATAAACTTGCTAATCATTTAGCCCAACTACTAGCCACTTTCACAAACAATTCTCCCTCTTTTGTTAAAAATTCTACACACCTAAAAAGTATTTTAGAAAACCACACCTTAAAAAGTTCAGACTTAATGATGAGTTTTGATATCACCTCACTATTCACGAATGTACCATTAACTGAAACCCTTAATTTACTAAATTCACAATTTCCCCCTAATATATTTCAACTATTTAAATTCACAGTACAAGCAGGTTATTTTACATGGAAAGGGAAAATATATAAACAATCAGATGGGACAGCTACGGGATCCCCCCCCCTTAGCCAACTTCTACATAGAACATCTGAAAAAGCTAGCTATCAATACAGCCACTCTCAAACCTAGTCTCTAGCTATGTTATGTTGATGATGTGTTTGTTATTTGGCCACATGGCCCAGACAAGTTGAATACATTTTTAATGCATTTAAATAGCCAGCACCCAAAAATCCACTTTACAATGGAACTAGAAGTCAATGCCTGGATGTCCTTCCTGGACACACTAATCACACGTCTTCCCGAAGGTTCATTATCATTCTTATAAAAATAAAAAAAAAGTAAGCAAATTATTAAGGCAAGCCTAGTTAGAAATCCAGCAAATTAGCAAGTTCAGACATTTTTTTCTGGTGTCGTTTATACTGTTAAGCAACGTTATGAAAAAAAAAATTTTTTAAATAATACTTGAATTCAGTTTTCATTCTAGGACCAGCTGAGTTTATCATCAAGCTTAAATTATTACTATTATTACCAGAGACCTCCAAGGAGTCAGGGACTCATCACCTGTCATACCTTTTCTAGAATTCATTCATACCTGCACTCACCACCTCAAAAGGCAATCCATTCCAATCATGAACTGCTCTATCACAAAAATCTAGCTCTCATCCCATTCTTGATTACATTCATTCTCATATACCATGGGATGCCCTGTGGTCCTCTTCCAACCCTCCATAAAATTAAAAATTCCATCTACTGGTATCCTATATGACCCTTTCAAAAGTCTGAAGTTCTATCTTATGAACCCTCTTTCTCCTTTGCTAGTAACTGCAGCCCACAAATTCTCAATTTCACTTCATATTCTAAGATTCTGCAGTCTCACTGCACTCTTCCTCCACTGTATCTGCATCACTGTGGAAACCATGAAAACATATCAGTGCACAATAGTACAGGCGACATCATATAAAGAAGAGGAAAATGCCTTTCTTATTCTTACATGTCAATGTTCATTTCAGCATTGCAATTATCTTCTGAGCTGTATTTTCGATGTTTGCTATTTTTCCTGTAACATTTCTGATGCAAGGTAAGGAAACCATACATTTGTAGTCATCTGGTTGTTGTCACTGAGAATGAGATATTTCATTTCAAAATGGTATTGATAATTTTGATGTAACCATTTTTTAGGAGAATGTCGTTAACCAATTTTTTTTTACATATATTTTTTTTTATAATGATCACTGGATATTGTAATAACTCTTTCTTTGAGAGTTCTGATAATGCCTCTTTTCTGTGCTGGGTATACCAGCCTGTATTGAATCATTCACATCAGAAATGTTACAAAAAAATAGCAAAAATCCTAAAACAATATAACTTAAAAGTTGCCTTTCAACCACCTTGAAAAGTATCCATGATGTTAAGATCACCAAAACAATATCATCTGCCTATGAAGAGATCAGGGGTATACAAAATTTTTGTAACAGCATTTGTTACGTTGGACCAACAGTGCAGTCTGGAGAAATCCATCAAAAAGAACATTTTTCTCCACAGAGGTGTGGAGAAAAAATAATCATATAAATGGACTAGTTTTTCACACTACAAACAAAAACATCAAGGTAATTGGCAACTCACTAAAACGTGATATGTATAATTTAATAATTACATGCATACATTTAATGAGGTAAGCAAGAAGATAAGATGACTGACCACATGTAATAAAAACCAAGGTCTAATCTTAAATTAATTCTGGGCAGCATACATAAAAGATCTACATAATAATGAATTAAGCTTTGAGACAAGCTATGTGATATCTTATAACAATGAACCATGGGTCTGATATCTCATTCCTACAATCAACATATGTCTCAATGTTAAATGAATTTTTTAAAAAAATTATAGTTGTTAATTCAGAAAGCTCTTTGTAAATACCACTTTTTATTTGCATTCTGCCCTAATCTGCAGACGTACACAATAGTGTTGTACTAAACTCGTAATTAATTTATTAAAGTGATTTACTTTTTATATGGTTTTGTAGTAATCAACAAAACATGAATACAACAAGCCATGGAAACTAACTCTGATGATAAATGCTCATTGGACATTTCCACTGTCTTCAGCAGTAGAAATGTCCAATGAGCATTTGTCAGTGCATTTCATGTAGAAATTAGCAGTAGTGATGAATAACAATAGGAAGTTTTTCTCACTTGTACAATGGCACAAGGGATAAACCAAATCAATGATGCACAACTATAGGTTAGGTGTATATATCAGTTGAAGTAGTGAAGGTGTTAAAGAGGTTAATTAGAGAGAATACAAACCTAAGAATGGAAAACTTTTGAGAGGGCTTTGCTAAAGCACCTCCCCTTTTGTTAAGGGGAGGTGCTTTAACAACTAAGTTACATTTTACAACAGGATTACTAATGGATGGGACAGAGGAGATGTTAATACAGTGAATTTCTCTGGATTTTGCTGAAGCATTTAATGAGTACCACATGAAAAACTACTATGGAAACTGAGCAGGAAAGATATGACAGTCAGTTGGTGCTTGATTAGAGGGTTGACTGATAGGAGCCAGTTATTATATGGATCATGCAGTGTCCCAAAAGAAAGTAACAATGAGTAAGATACCACAGGATTCTGTTGTAGGACCACTGTTTAAGTTGTTCCAGCAGAACCACTCTTTCAACAGAACTCAACCATATACACAACAGCTTCCTATACAATGGGTGCAGTGCTTACAGAATTAAAATAAATAATCAATCTTCCCCCAATCCTTGGCCATCCCTTCAGAAAGATTTCAGAAATGCCATCACCATCCCCTATGTCTGGGATACATCAGAAAAATAGCTAGGTCTTTAAAAAAAGTACAACATCTACACAGCTTTTAAAGCCCTACCAGAAATTTGCTACCCTTTTCCATTCTACCAAAGATCAGCTCCCTCCTCTCTCTCTCTCAGTGCCTGGAGTATAAAGTACCCTGTTCCTGCAAGTTGGCATACTTCAGACAGTCAACAGGTAGATCAGCTACTGTCTGTTCAGATGAACACAAAACTTACATCTGCAATTATAACTATGTCAATCTGGTGTTGCAGACCATGTAGTGGAAAAGAAAACATTCACATGGGATCTTCTGGAAGAAAACCACCATGCTCCAGCAAAGACAGTAAAATTAAAAAATGAAAGACTGTTTTTAGAATCAGTTGGAATCTTTTTAAATAATTATGGGTGCAAAAAACTTCCCAAAATTTGAGAAACATTAATCATCAAAGGTCCTAATTTACATCTTAGGCCACCTACAAATGCCCATAGACAGTGGATAGGATTTTACAGTCACATCCACATGTTTCATTGAGTACTGTGTTGTCTTTTTGCATGTGTTACCAGTGTTACTTGTGCTCTCTGAAGATATCTCAGTGACTGAGATGAAATATTAGAAGCATTAAAATTATTTTTTAATCCTTTCTTAGTACTGTCAATACTCCATTAACCTTCCAACATGATGTCAAGAATATCTGGGGTATTATTCCTAATTAATTTTTCTATTACTGTCAGTAACACTGTGCAAAATTAATGGTCTTCAAATCTCTGACAATCAGAAGAAACTATTCCTAATCTCAGCAACTCACTAAAGAGTGACGGCTGAGTTGAATCCTGAAAAAATCATTGAAATGTCTTATGATGATACTGCATATCTTCAATTATATTGATGTAAAGTTTGTTCTATTAGTTGACTTTTTACTATTTGTCCTGGTTCCCTGACAAACAGGGAGGAGGCACGTTTAACCAGATAATATCCCACCCTGCATGACATTTCCTGACATTTACCCTCAAGGTTAAATGTCAGGAATCGGATGATGATGATGATATAAGTCAAGACGGAATAGAATTTGGTTGGTTAATTCACATACTGCCAGCACAGACATTACGTAATACTAAATGTAGAAACATTTGTACATTAGATACTAAATCATTCTCTCAATGATTTAGTATTAATTAGATACTAAATCATTCTCTCAATGATTTAGTATCTAAGCAGATACCTAAGAATAGGATGTACCATGAGAAAGGACTGGACATTGAGTCAAAGTCCTAGTCTGTTCTCTTCATTCCTTACAGTCTGTATGGAATGAGTTTATAGGTATCTTAGCTTGGTCCATTTCTGCAACCTAAGAATCTTCATCTAACTTACTGATTTTTCTAATAGTATCTTAATGATTTTACTTGCTAATTAATGAAAACTCGGATGTAAATCTAAATGTATATAAGTCAAAGAATAATACACAACACACATACCTTTGATTTTCCATTTTGCAACTTTTTCATTTGTCGTGATATAAGCTGAAAATTTCTTTCTTTCTCTGCATATTCACATATTAACTTTTCAAGCTCTTCTTGTTTTAGCTGCAGCAATTCCTTAGTTTCTGCCAATTGTTTCTGAAGAGTGCTTAGTTCAGAACAATCTATTAAAAAAGGGATATCATATGTTAAATAAACTAATTAAAATAATATGAACATATTGTAAATGATCTTCCTAGGGAAAGAGAATCGGTTATATGAATAATTATCTAAAGTAATTATGTTAAAATTATAAATATTACTACTATTTCAGGAGTGATGATATCTCAGCAGTTGTGGTACTGGAAAAGTTGGTTAAGGGCAAAATTCAGGAATGGTTGAATAAGAGACATGATTTTGTGAAGAGGAGGTATTATCTTAGCAATTTACTCACTTTTTTACAATATACTGGCACCTATGGCTGTACCATGATACTGCTAAGCTTTGCAAATGCATTCAATAGGATTCTGCATGGAACCCTGTTATGCAAAATGAAGTAAATGGGAGATGAACTTAAAGATGGTGACATGAATAAGAGACAAGCAAACAGACATACATCAGAGAGTAGTATATAGTCACCTGTCTTCTCCATGAGTTGAATCAAACAGAAGGCAAGTGACAATGGTGTGCCACATGCTCTGTACTTTGGGTCACTAACGTTTAGTTTGTACATTAATGATAAAATAACAATGATTGGGGTGAGGTGACTACCAAATTGTGTTCTGATGATGCTAAATTGAGAAAGGGAATAATATAGAAAACACAGAAGTCCAACATGATTTGAACAGATTGACAGTATGGGCAAAAATAGCATGTGGTGAAGTGTACAGTTATGCACTTTGGCCTAAAGAGATTATCAACTTTAGATTATACTGATGAAACTGCACTTCAGGAAACTGATGAAGTTAGATATCTGAGGACATGACAAAGCTAAAGTTAAGAGGACGAATGCCAAAAGTGCACAAAATAGTTCAAAGAATCGCTTAGATTAAACATTTTAAGGAGACACGTGTCAGACATTTTTATAAAGTGAATAATGGTTAACACATAAAAAATACAGATTTATTGCTTTCAATCTTTGATTTGGTTCCCTGAATAACTTGGAAATGTGAAAGTGGTGAGGAAAATTCAGAGGTGAGCAATCAAAATGGTAACTGTTCTGTATAGTGCTCCCTATGAGGAGACTGGAAAGGGTTAAAGTTTAGCAAGTTGCACACACATTGTACAAGTTATTAAACGGTTTTATAGAGTAGAAGCTAAAGAAATACATGCAGAAAATCCTTGTTCTTTGTAGAGGGCGTGTAAGGATGTGGTTAGCAAAGATGTGAGGACAAGAATTTTTGTATGGATAGTAGCATATGGATGGAATGAGTTGTCAGAGATAGTGGTGAGTTCTACGTTGGTGAAAAAGTTCAAGAGGTATGTGCCTCTCACAATGAATCTTCAGATTCTACGGAGATGCCAATATAATAATAATGTGATTAATTTGTTTCTGTCTATATGTATGAGTTGGAGGACAAGAATGATGCCAGGATGTCAGCTTCAAAAGTGGTGTATGTGAATGAAAGGGGGGCACAAGTAAGAAAAAATTTTGCCCAATGGCCTTTGCAAGGGACAAGGCACACTGCCATCTGAACAGGAGCAAAGTTTCTGCTGATGACCCTTTCTAAGATTTGGATTTGTTGATGTCACTGCATGCTTCAGTGTAGAGCGAGTACAGCATTTCTCAAGCCTTGCATAAATCTTACCAGGAACACTCAGTAGGCAAATACCTCTGTAATTCTCACATTCAGTTTTATTTCCCTTTTTTTGCATATGAATACAATGAGATCTCTACTCCATCATCTGGAATTCGTCTCTCTTTTTGCCCAATGGCCTTTGCAAGGGACAAGGCACACTGCCATCTGAACAGGAGCAAAGTTTCTGCTGATGACCCTTTCTAAGATTTGGATTTGTTGATGTCACTGCATGCTTCAGTGTAGAGCGAGTACAGCATTTCTCAAGCCTTGCATAAATCTTACCAGGAACACTCAGTAGGCAAATACCTCTGTAATTCTCACATTCAGTTTTATTTCCCTTTTTTTGTATATGAATACAATGAGATCTCTACTCCATCATCTGGAATTCGTCTCTCTGTCCTTCTGTTCAGGCTTCTGAACTATGCAGTGCAACCACTGTAAGGCTTTTATATCTCCATACTTGAGCATTTCTGATTGAATATCATCTACTCCCGTTGCCTTTCCACATTTCATGATTTTGATGGCTTTTTAAACTTCAAGTATGGATATCTATTCCTGACTGCATGCCTGTTGAATGTTTTTTTTACCACTGTGCTGTCACTGCTTGTTTAATTTAGCAATTTTTTAAATTACTCCAAATATCAAGGACAATTTTTTCTCTAGTTTTCATGTCACCTTTATCACCTCTAATTCCTCTAAAGCACTCTTTCCTACATTTCTGAACTTTTTACAATAGCCTCCAGAATATTTTGCCACCTTCCTGATATTTATTTTCTATGTTCTTGCCAAAATTTTCCGATGACATTTGTTCAGCTAGTTTTACAGTGTTTAGCTTTCTTGCATTTGTATCTGTATTCTCTAAGAGCACAAGCTGACTTATTCTCCAGTAACTTTTGATATGCTTTCTTCTTTTCCTTCATTGCATAACATAGTCAATGAGACTTTTCTTATTCCTTGTCTCTTCTTTCCATGTGAATTTACGCACATTTTTATGTTGTTATGTTGGAACATTGTGCTAGTGATAATCAGTCCATGTCCTGAGTAGAAATCCAATAGGAATTTACCATAATTATTAGCTTTGCTCTTTTCTCCAAATTTTCCCAAAATCTGTATGTCTGACAATCATTTCCTACTCTGCTATTTAGATCTCCAACAATAAACAACTTTTCTTTTTTCATTGTTTTTCCTAAAGCCTCAAAAAATTCCTTCACTTCTACGATACCTTCTGTGATATCATAGGCACAAATAAGTCTCATTGTGCAATTCCCCATTCTGATATTTGTCCACATCACTCTACTCAATATTGCCTGCCATTCAAGAATGATTAGCCTCGTACTTAGTGTTGAATACTATAACTACTCCTTCTTTTCCCTGATTATTGCCTGAATATAACATTTTGTATTTATTGCTTAGACAAATCTCACCAATTTTTGTCTTTTTTGTTTCAGTCACCTCTGCCCCCTATTATGTTGATCTGGTACTTATCCAATTCCTCAGCCAGCTTAATTGCTTTGCCATTCAGGCTTCTTATACTGATAGTACCAATCTTGAATTCTGGTAATGTTGAGTTGGGTGTGTGTTTCAGGATTTGTTCCAGTAGATGACTTTTCGCTGTTCACCCTGGTTTCCTGGCATAAACAATGGGACCCCTGTTTAACCGGCAACGCTCCGACTGGCATGAAATTTGGTCATGCTATACCATCATTTTATTTGTGGTTTAAGCCAATGAGAATACAATTTGGTCGGCTAAATCCCAAATTGCCAGTCCATCTCTGTTCGTTCGGTATCCAGGTAGATACCTAAGAGGGTGCATCACAAGAAGGTGAGGATTAGGTCTGAAGCCCTGGTTGGTTCTCCGCATTCCTTTAAAGGCTATGTGAAGTTCTCCTCTCAGTTAAACAGATAATGTATATAATGAAATATCTGAAAGCAGAAATATCAATGGAAAGCATGCATTTGCTATGAAGCTGTCTGCTGCAAACTACTGGCAACGACACGCATATTGAGTTGAAGTAGAGAGGACCAGACTTTAAGTAAAATCAACCCTTGTTTTTTGTTTTACTGTTGAGTGTTTGATCATTTCAGCTGATTCCTTGTACTCTCTCTCTCGAGAAAATAAGTGTAACCTATGTGGAGTTTTTTGGTTTGTTGCCATAATACTTGATGTTTGGTTTCAGTTGTATGTGATGCAAGTCCTGATTTGTGTTTCCTTTCATTGTCTATATCCTTGATGTATTCAGACTGGCATACTTTTTCTGACCCACCAGTTTGTCCTATGTAGTGCAAATCACAGGTACAGCTGATCTTGTAGACATCAGAATTTTTGATATGTGGATGGGGAGGTTTTGGAGGTTAGAGATCTTGTTGAGGGGATATAAGGAAACATTTATATTTTGTTGTTGTAGTATTCTTGATATTTTATTTGTGACTGACTGTACATTGAAGTTTTTTTCATGTTCATCCAACTATCCTGCAGGTTGACTAATGTTCTATTGTAACCATTCTTTGGTAAGATGGGGTTGAAGGAGTTGAGCTCTGGCTTTCTTTTATCTGTATTAGTGAAGATTTTGTCAGCCCTATCATATAGCAAACAATTAATGCCTATTTTTTGCACCAGGTAGTGGTTGAGATGTGATATGCAAGTATCATCTAATATTTATTCGCTTCCTATACACTGAGAAATCGCATGCATTCTGTGCAGATACTTCTACAACTGTGTAAACATGTCTTTTACTTGTAGAAGTATCTGAGCAGACTCAATTTCTCAATGTACAGAGAGCTAACAAACACTGGACGACACTTGCATGCCACATCCTATCACCACCTGGCAAAAAAAAAAAAAAAAAAAAAAAAAAAAAATAGCCATTATTTGTTCCATGTATGATAGAGCTTACAGAATTTCCACTAATACTGATAAAAGAAACCAAGAGCTCAAATATCGCAGCACCATCCTACAAAAGACTGATTATAATAGAGCAATCTTCTCTTCTTCTTCTTCTCTTCCGTCTAAGACAGGTTGAGTCTTCTCTTGAGCAGGATCTTCCAGTCTTCTCTATTCCTTGCTGTTTGAAAAAGTTCCTTATACGTTCTGCATCCCGAGATGTTCTTTATTAATTTCAGCCAGGTAATTCTTAGTCTTCCAGGTCTTCTTTTTTCAATTGGAAAAGTATTGATTAGGACGTTAGGAAGTCTGTCTGCATCCATGCATACAGTGTGTCCAAACCATCTCAGTTGTTGTTTTCTAATTTTTTCTATTATTGTCTTTTTATACAATAGTTCTTTTCTGACTGTGGTGTTTGTTTTCTTTTCTATCCAACTTGTTCTATTTATTTTTCTTAAGCATTTCATTTCAAATGCCAGCAGTTTTTTCTCCTCTCTTTTTTTAACTGTCCACGCTTCTGCTCCATAGATGACTGTTGGTATAATTATTGCTTCATATAATTTGATTTTGGCTTGCTTAGATATCTTGTTTGTTTTCCAGATTTTCTGTAATTTTCCCATGGTGATCCATCCTTTCACTATTCTGTGTTTAATTGTTTTGAGTTCATCTATTGTTTCTGTTAGTTTTGATCCAAAATATATGAAGTTGTCTACTTGTTCTATTTGTTCTCCATTTAGGGTGGCTGAGATGGTAGTTCCATTCCTTCCTATTTTCATCACTTATGTCTTTTGTATATTTATTGTTGTGTCATATGTTTTACAGGTTTCGTTTAGCTTGTTTATCAACTTTTGTAGTTCATCTGGGGTTCTTGCAAGAAGGACAAGATCACCTGCATATTTGATATTATTTATGTTTAAACCATTGACATTGATTCCAGGCTCATTGTCTATTGCCTTCTTTACAACTTCTTCTAGATATATGCTGAATAGGCATGGGGATAATGGGCATCCTTGCATTACTCCTTTTTGGATCTCTATGGGTTCTGTTGTGAGTGTGTCCGTTTTAATTATAGCATTTGTCTTAGAGTAATATTTTATCAGAAACTGTATTTGTCTATTGCTTTTTCTAGTAGAATTTTAAGAAGGATTTCTCTGTTGATGTTATCGAAAGCTTGTTTAAAGTCCACAAAACAACAATATAGTTCTTTATGGTCTTCCCAGCTGAGCTTTGCTAGTTGGTGCAATGTAAAAATTTGGACTATTGTTGAATAGTTTCCTCAGAAACCAGCTTAGCTTGTTCTATGCCTATCATTTTTTCATAGGTGTGTTTTAATCTATTTTGTATAATTCTTATGAATATTTTATAGGTGTGAGGGAGTAAATTGATTGGTCTGTAATTTCTGCAGTCTCTTTTGTCTCCTTTCTTGTATATTGGGATGATCTTTCCAGTTCTCCAGTTATCTGGGATCTCTCCTGTTTGTAGTATTTTATTGAATAGGTTGTTAAATATTCTGTTGATATGCTGCCTCCATATGACCACAGTTCAGTAGGGATAGTATCAATGCCTGGTGCTTTATTGTTTTTCATCTGTTTTATTGCGTATCTTACTTCTTCTTGTAAAATTTTATTGTTGGCATTGTAGTTTTGTTTCCTTGGTGGAAGATAGGCTTAAAATAGTTTGACCAGATTTTTCTTATATATTCAATATTCCCGGTTTCAGTCATCTTGTTGTAATAGAACAATACTTAAAATTCCGCAACAACATCTTTAAAAATATATCTGATCATAAGATATCAGCTATGATATCTTATGATCATATGCCCTTCAGTTGAAAAAACCTGGATTTGAATTCTGTATAGGACATAAAATTCATCCAAATCTATACCAGAGCTTTTCAATTGAAGGCGAGTTAACCAGTGTCATTAGTTAACTCACCAATGAAACTGGTGGAAGAATTTTTCCTCCCTGAAAGTCAAGATTTTTCATCCTGCAAAACAGATCTGACCAACCTTGGAATATTGCTCCTGCATTTTGAGTGATGCACCCAAAACCTCCCTAAGAATTCTTGACATATAGAATATACAGATACATATACAGAATATACAGATGAAACTTTCCATGAAACTTGACCACCTACAATTCAACTATTCATAGTGAGATCATCTTCCTGGGTGATCTCAACATCCACAATTCCAACTGGCTCCCTTACTCCAACACCACTGATCAAACAGGATGAGAAGAAGAAGTCTTTGCCTGTAAATAATGAATTAACACAAATTGTACATCCCTGATCACCCTCATCATCCTCCAAATACTCTGGCTCTCTTTTTTGACCAGTTCCCCTTCCAGATATACCAAAAAAAGGTCACCTCTCCTCTTGGCAACTCAGACCACAATTTCATACAAGTCTCCTCTCCCTCACTCTCAGAACCTTGCATACTCTGGCACTACAAAGGAGCCAATTGGGATGACCTCCAGGATTTCTACTCCTCCCTTCCTTGGCCTGACTATTGCCTCCACTCACCTGTCTCTAACACCTGCTGTGAACAAGTCATAGAAATTATTCTCACTGGTATGAAGGTCTTCATCCCCTTCCCCCTCATCCAACCCATAATCCACTTTTCAATCCCTGGTTCAACCAAAAATATGTCAAAGGAATCAAAGCAAAAAATTCAGCTTACCACATGTGGCTAAGCTAGCTCTGCCTATACCAAAGCACGCAACATATGCAAATTAGCCATCCAAATCTAATTTCATAAATGCCATCAGCAGAAACACCTCCTGTCCAAATGGAAGTTGTGCCTTCTACTCGCTAAGACCATTGGATGCAACTGCTCTCTCCTGCACTCCTACCTCTGTCTCATCCTAATGGCACCACTGATACTTCACCCAAAGATAAAGCTGATCTCCTGTCAGCACACTTTTCCTCAAACTCCAGCATAGATGACCAAGGAAATCACTTCCTACCATACCAGAACCCAAGCACTGCATGATTCCTATAGTTGATTGACAAAAAGTCATCAGAAAACTACTAAATAACTTTGATACTAAAAAGTCTTCTGCTCCTGACTGCATCTCCCCAATTGTTTTCAAACACTGTGCTCCAGAATTAACACCTGTCCTGCATTGTCTCTATAATTTATTATAGGTATCTGGTACTTATCCCAATGCATGGAAGCAATCTCATATCCATCCTATTCCAAAAAAGGGTGATAGGATGAATTTTTGTTAACAATTTGTGTTAGTCTACCTTCAAACTACCAACCAATTGCTATCACCTATGTCCTCTCCAAAATAATAGTAAAAATCATCAATAGGCAAGTCCTCCATTACTTAATCCACCAATTAATCAGCAACTATCATTACAGATTCCACCATTCATGATTCACAGCTGACCTTGTAGCTAACCTCACCTACCACTGGACATGTACCATGAAAAGGTTTGGAGAGACTTGCTGTTGCCCATGACATTTTCAAAGCTTTCGACCGTGTGTGGCATCAAGGCCTACTAAACAAATTCCCATCCTTCAGTCTCCCTGCCGCCCTCGGTAATTGAGTACCAGCTTTCTCTGTGGTCATTCCTGCAAGTTGTGGTAGATGGCTCCCTCTCTGAGCTTTGCCACCAATGCTAGACTCAAGATTCTGTCCTATCACCTACTCTCATTCTCCTACACATAAATGACCTACAATAACAACTAATCCTATCCACAGATATGCAAATGATAATACTCTGCTCATTTGACAAACCATGCAGTAGCCTGGGATGTAGCCAGACATCCCAGGCTACAAGATCATCTACAACTAGCACCTTAAACATTGATCTACATCCTCTCCCTCAATGTGGCAAGGAAAACCTTGTTATTTTCAAATGGCTAAAACAGTCTTGCCTTTTCGCACTCAAAATAGATCCTAGCTCCCTTACCCTCAGTAATACACAAATCACCAGACAAGAACAGATCTGTTTGCTAGGACTAACATTTACCTGCAGTCTTTCCTGACATAAACATATCACATGAATATCCTCCTCAGTATCCAAGAAATATGGCATTCTCTTTTGTTCAAGAGGCTATTTTACTCCCAACTAACTCTTCACTATATACAAATCCCAAATCCATCCATGTTTAGAATACTGCTCATATGTTTGGGGTGTTGCATCTAAAAATTCCCTTGAAATACTTGATGCCATCAAGAGGTTGCACGTGCAATTAGGCTCATAGATAGTCCCTCCCTCTCTTACAAACTTGCTTCAACTTCTATCTCACCGTTGCAGTGTTTCCACACCATGTCTATCCTATAGGTACTTCCATGGTCACTGCTCAAGTGAATTGGAAACCATCATTTCTCCATTTACTTTCTGTTGCAGCTGTTATAATAGAAAAGCTGCAGTTGCCCAACATCCCTTTACTGTGTAACTGCAAGCACACCGAATCTAATTCTATTCTCTGAAACAGCCTTCCTCAAAGATATTCCCAAACAACGACAGCCTACAACTCTTCAAAAAAACATCAATATACTTTTATCTCAGTCCTCATCTGCACCCCGCACAAGGCACTGAGTGCCTAAAGTTCCTTCGACCTCTAGTGTATGGGATCAATATATTAAAAAAAGTATATTGATGTTTTTTTGCATTATTAGATATGTTTTATGTTTTTTGCATCACAGATAGTCCCTCTCTTACAAATTTGCTTCAACTTCTATCTCACAGTTGCAGTGTTTCCCATCCTTCAGAAATCTGCTTAATAGGTGACCCCCTCTCCCTAACAGAGTCACTTTCCCATAGGCTCTCTGTTTCTGCAATGTGCCTATTTCATAAGTACATTCACGGGCATTGCTCCTCTGAATTGGCTACTACCATTCCTCCACTTTCTTCTAACCATATAGAAATAGAACAGCCACTGGCCAACACCCATACACTATCATTCCATTCACTTTTATTCTTTGGAACAATCTCCCCATAATGTTTTTCCCACTGAGTACAACATCCAACTCTTTAAGAAACATATCAATAAATTACTTCTTTCTCCTTAATCACTTATCCATTCATGGCACTGCTTTATTACAGATCCTGCAAACTATTGTATATGGAGTCATTATAAAAAAAAACACACAAGTTCAGAGATTTACTTATTTCACTGAGATTTACTTATTTTACATGAGGATAACATAATGGTTACTACTCTCACTTCATGATAAAAGTGGAAACTGGAAGTATTGTGTAGTGCATGAGTGAAAAGAATATAGTAACTAGTAAACAGCTGAGAGAGCGATACAGATAGATATGAAAAATTTTTTGGAACAAGCTAGTGGAAGGTTCCATTAGTAGAAGGTTGTCATAAAGAAAGAAAGGAACATTTAAAATTGTTAGCTGTTATATTACAAAAGGTAACTAGAATAATGGGGGAGGAAGAAATTATAGGAATTTTTACGATATGTATATAATTATTATTATTACTACAGTAACTTCCATAGAGTCAATAAACTCATTGTGGGAGGGCCCACTCATCCACCACCGTGTCTATCATATTGAACTTTAAAATTATTTATACTCGCTGCATTCACAATGTTCCAGCAATACATTCCACTCACCAACAACTATCCAAATAAAAAATTTACTCTTCACATCCTTCTTCACCATATCTTTATACAACTTCCAGGGATCGCCTCTCATTGTTCCCATCCTAATGTGCACTCTTTTTTATAATTCCATCTATATTAATCTGGTAGAATCCCTTAGAAAAATTGAAAGTCTCTCTCTTTCATACTCCTCTTTTCCTCCTATCCACCAAACTCTGTAATCCACATTCTCTCAATTGTTCTGAATAACCAACACTTCAGAGTCCGGATATCACTTTAGCCATTCGTCTTCAGATGCTCTCTAGCGTTTCCAAAAGACACCTCCTTATCCATACATGTCAATGTACTTTTTATCATAGTAACAATACAATGTTCCCTCAGAACTTTAGTCTACTGTCTACCATCATCCCAAGATCCTGAATCTTCCACTTCCTGAAGCACAGCTCCAGCAATACAGTAGTACATTGCTAGCCTTGTAACACCTTACATTTATGAATATTAACATATTCATTTACAATGAATTAAGTTACAATAAATAATTAAGAAACTGAGTCAACACAAATTTTAGTTTATAGAATAGCATAATGAGTCTAAACTTTTCTAATGGTACTAAAATCTCTGTCTCAAACTTAGAAAAAGAAAAATTTTCTAAGCATGTAAATTTTAGTCAAGTTATACCTAATTTTACAGCTGATCTGGTGGGTAGTGCTTTGTCATTTGCATAGTGGAATTTTCTAGATACTGTATCTGGCATATCAGCTACATATAAACTAAATAAGAGGGGGGGGGGGGCAATACTGAGCCTTGTGGAAGGCTGTTAAGTTTCTTCTGGTTACTAATTTTTTCCCCAAGGACAACACGGAAATATCCATTGCTGAGCACACTTGTTAATTTCTGCCATTATTAACAAGTTGTATTGTTCTTCGGCATGGTAGTACTTTCATTAATTTATACAGTGCCCTCACTTGTTAATTAAAAACATGCATTTCAGACTGATGGATAAAACCTATTAAATGCAAAAAGTTAATTATTTCTGTTTGAGTTCTATCTCTCTTTCTGGGCTTAAGTTCATTGTACATATTTATACAGCTTAATCTGGAACAATTGTATAATCCCCCCCCCGCGCGCCACACACACGCACCAATGCTTCATCATCTTCAGTTTCCTAATATGTACCCCAAAGGTGTGGTCAGGTTACTATAACAGCATTACACGATTAAGTTTACATTCTTATTAATCTCCTATCAACAATGTTCCTTCAAATCAATCTATTTGTGCACTCCAATATTGTCATATCTAACAATTCATGCTTCTAAAGTACTTCTGACAGAATCAATACACCAAGACCTTGATCTTCTTCTTCTAGGTCTCTTTCCAAGCTATCTTAGCATCAAACACCTGTTTTGCACACCTTTCTTTACTCATTCTACAGAAGTGGCAATATCACCTTAGACTAGCTCTGCATATACATTCTTGAATGCTAATAATGTCCAGGTCCTTTCTAATATCTTCATTTTTAATATGATTCTGCTATTGATGCCATCAGTTAACTTTGCTAATTTTTCTCCGACTCTTCATATCTGTGGTCTCTAGTCTTTGATCAAGTGCTTTGTTTCTAACCCAACTCTCAGATCCATAACTTAAAACTAGTTTATACACTGTCTTGTATACTGCTAGTTTGGTATTTTGGCTAATTTCTCTCTTATTCCATATAAATTTATTTAGCTGTCTCCCCACCATACCAGCTTTGCTTATTCTGTTGTCTATCTACAGATTTAACCTGCCATCTTCACTAAAAACTGTACCTAAACAGTTGAAATATTTTACTAATTCTATAGGATCTCTATTCAGAATGGAGCTGAAGTTTTCTATGCTCCTGCCTATTTTCATAGTTTTGGTCTTTTTTATTGCTGATTTTCATGCAAATTTGTTATAGCTGTTATTCAATTTAGTTATTCTAGTGGTAAGACTTATGCGTTGGTTAGACATAACTGGTGATTAATTTACGGAATTAACAACGCATATAAAGTAAATTAATTAAAGATAACTTTAATGAATCACTTCTATATTTCGACAATGTCACATTGTCATCTTCAGGAACATAAAGATATGGTATGTGCACTAAAGGAACTAACAAAGCAAATGAGGAAGAAATTAAGACACTAATTTTGTTCCTAAAGTCCTAATGGTGCCCTCTTGCGGGCTAATTTGGTAGTCTTGGCCGTTGGGCTGAAGTTCTCATAATGAAAGTCTCCCAAATTTGGGGCAGTTTCATGCACCCAAATTTGTTGAGGTTAGGAACGTTTTTTAGAGCTGCTGAAGATTCTTTGAATAATCTTTCGTATTTAAACTTGCTGCGATGGATTATTTTTGTCTTCTTCCAACGAATTTTATGGTGGGTATCTAAGGCATGGTCTGCCAGCCCAGAGCGGCTGTACTGGTGAAACCGGATGTAGTCTTGGTGTTCTGAAATCCTGATATTTGTTGTTCTGCCTGTTTGGCCAAAGTAGGACAATTTGCAGCTGCAAGGGACCTGGTATACACCAGGTAGGTCTAGGGGAAGTGGTTGGTCTTTGGTAGAGCGGATAAGGGATGCCAACTTTTTATATGGTCTGTAACAGGAAGTAAGGTCATATTTCTTGAGGATATTAGTTATTTCTTCAGAGGTGCCAGATGTAGGGGATAGTGATAGACTTGGTGTAGTCTTTATTGTTGAGGGGGGGAGGGGGGTTGTGGTTTTCGGGTTTTAGTATTTTTTGGATTTTTTTGGGGTTATAGCCATTGGCTAAGAAAGTGTTGAGGATGTGGTTTAGTTCCATAGTCAGGGCCTTGTCATCTGAGCAGATTAATTTTGCCCTGTTATATAGTGTTTTTATCATCCCATATTGTTGTGAGGGGGGGGGGGATTGCTGGTGAATGTATCTGCCAGTGTGGGTGGGTTTTCTGTAAACAGAGAAAACCAAAGATCCATCAAGCTGGCGGGTGATTAAAGTGTCTAGGAAGGGGAGGGTGTTGTTTTCCTCTTTTTCTAAGGTGAACTGGACTCTGGGATGTTGGTTGTTTAAGTGTGTTAGGAAGGAGTGGAGTGAGTCTGAGCCATGTGGCCAAATAGCAAACACATCATCCACATAACGAAGCCAAATAGTCGGTTTTTGTGGGGCAGAGTTTAAGGCTTTTTCTTCAAATGTCTCCATAAAGAAATTGGCCAAGGGTGGGGAAAGTGGTGAACCCATGGCTGTCCCCTCTATCTGTTTGTAGAACTTTCCTTGCCAAACGAAATAGCCTGAGTTCATTGTGAACTGAAATAGGGCTGAGATATCGGGAGGAAACTTGGCTTGGATGAGCTCAAGGGTTTCTTTGAGTGGGACATTAGTGAATAGGGAGGAGACTTTAGTGCACATACCATATATTTATGTTCCTGAAGATGACAATGTGACATTGTCGAAATATAGAAGTGATTCATTAAAGTTATCTTTAATTAATTTACTTTATATGCGTTGTTAATTCCGTAAATTAATCATCAATTTAGTTAGTGAATCCTGGAGACTTGAACTAGGTGTGTTTAGGAGTACAACATCATCTGCATAAAGCAAAGAGCTAAGTTTGACATCTCCAATTCTCATATCAAGCTTGATGCCACTTTCTTTCATAATGCAATCTATACAGATGATGAATAAGAGTGGAGATAATGTGCATCCTTGTCTTATCTCTGATTTTACATCGAACCATCTTCCTGTATTTCCTTCAATTTGAACTGCTGATTACAACTTAAATATAGAGTATGTATTGTTCTGTGTAATGTTCCATTCACCCAATATAATTGTAATGTTTTGAAAAGCTTTTCTCTGGGCACTTTGTCATATGCCTTTTCCAGATCTAGAAAACTTAAGTACAGATCCATGTCATATCCCCATGATTTCTAAACTATCTGTCTTAAAGTGAAAATCTGATCTTGACAACCTCTATTTGGCCTGAACACAGCTTGTTCTCCAAGTTTCTCTTCCACAATCTTTCTCAACCTCTTTTAAGTATGCCTGCATAAATCTTACCTGGAACATTTTATGGAGAAATTTCTCTGTAATTCCCACATTGTTTTATTCCCTTTTTATAGATGGGTACTATGAGAGCTCTACTCCAACATCTGAGAATTCAACCATCTAACCAGGCCCACTGCATAACTTTTATACCTCCATACTTAAGCATTTCTGGTCAAATATCTACTCCAGCTGTCTTTCCACATTTCAAGTTTTCAATGGCTTTTTCTACCTCAAGTATTGATATGTACCCCTTTTTTGCATTCCTCTTGAAAATTTTCTAGTATGGTTATGTCACTGCTTGGTTCGTTTAACAGTCTTTCAAACTTTCAGACATCTAGGATATCCTTATCTTCAGTTTTCATGTCACCTTTATCATCTTTAATACCTTTTACAGTACTCTTTCCTCCATTTCTAAACTTCTTCAATAGCCTCTAGAACATTCTGCCACCTTCCTGATAATTATTTTCTATATTCTTACCAATCTTCCCATTACTTTTGTTTATCTACTTTTACACGTGGCTTAGTTCTCTTGCATTTTTCTCTGTATTCTTTTAGGAAATCTGCCGACTTATTTGCTAAGAACTTGTGGTATGCTTTCTTTTTTTTCCAGGACTGCTTCTTTAATGTGTCCACGATGCTGTTCTTATTTTTATATCCTTGCAGACAACTTCACCACCTAGCTGAATTAATCAATGTGTTCTTCAGAGTTTTTCACGCATGTGGAAAGGCATAGGTGTTCGTTGCACATGTTGATTAATTTTAATGGTATACACGAAAACACAGACTGATATGAAAATAACTATTTATTAACTTATTGGTGATATTTCGCTGGTATTCTATCCAGCATCTTCAGAGCAGAAGTTTGTCACAGTATGCGAAACAACAATCCCGTATAACAATGGGACTAGGTTGAACAATTGTAACTACAACACAAAGACTAAAGTCCTAATTAGGTGCCATCTACATTGAAAAAAAAAAAAAAAAACAGAGGGAGAAATCAGATATTAATTAAGTCTTAAGATAACTGTCTCCCAAATCTTTGGCAAATTTATACAGTCATACTAGTTGAAGTTTGGAGTATGTTTCAAGGCTTCTGTTGATTCCAAGAACAATCTCTCTGACTTATAACAACTTCTGTGCAGCACTCTTCTTTCTTTCCAACTGATCCTGTGTACAGGGGTATCCAAGGCATGGTCTGCTAGACCCAACTTACCATTGGATGACCACAGTTCTTCCTGTCTGTACATAGTAAGCTTGATCACATGAACAAAGCCCTTCCATAGACTCCTGGATGTGATAAAGAAGAGATTCTGTCCTTAGGTGAACGGATGAGAGTTGCCAATTTGACATACAGTTGAAATGCAGTGCATAATTGATGTTTATTAAGCATTTTAGATATCTTTTCAGATGTGCCTTGAATATATGGGATGGTGACAGCTTTGTAGTCTTCTGTGGTAGACAGTCGGGGAACTTTTAAGGGGATTATAGCCATTGGCTAAGAAGTAAATCAGCAATCACTCAATTAGTGAGCCTAATGCGTTCTTTAAAACAGGCGCATTAATCGAAAACCCACTAATCGAATATAATTGTAAAAATAATCATAATTTAAAATTCTGAATATTTTTACGTATTGTTTATGTTAGAATTTTTATTAGTTTTAGTTTCATAACACGCATTGCCAGCACTTGCAATGTGCCCGTTATTGAAATTGTTTTGTCAAAAATGATATGTAAAGCAGTTAAAAATTTATGTACTTACCAGATTTGATATTTGTATTACTTAAAAGAATTTTATTGTAATTTAAAATCATCAAAGGTTGTGTTTTATGAAGACATTCTCTTGTCGCTAACGGAGACAACGTGTCAGCCATTATTTATACCTAACTTCTTGCTTACCAGTTTCACGAAGTGCGCATGCTCACCGAGAAGTTTGATGTGTGATTGACAGCTGACAAGTTCGGTATTGAAGCAACGGGAGAGTAAACAAGAAGAGCGTTCGAGAGAAAAGTAGAACACAGACCAGCAGATATTCAGATTCGGAGGAATTTGAGTTTTTTTATGTGACAGTCGGAAGAAAATGAATAGTATATTCCGAAAAAGGAATCATGGAACTATTAAGTTTAAAGTGGAATAAGTATTGATAAATAAAAGGGAAATATTACTATAGGCGTTTTAAAAGGAATATTGGAGGAAACACTAATTGAAAGATTTATAGTAGGTTCCAAAAAGGGGATTGTAGAACTATAAATTCTTTTAAAGTGGAAGAGTTAAGAGACTGTCTATGAGCATTAGTGAATAAAAGAAGTTGCTATTTACATTCTAAAGGAATGTTCAAGGAAACTCTGATTAGGAAGTTTCATCTGTCTTAAGGATGCCGGATCTAATTATTATTTCTATTAAAAAGAGGAGACAGAATTGAGTCAGAAAGAATTAATGTGTGCTACATAAGTATTGAGAAAGGATCCTGTGAAAATGAAGAATAAAGTCATATATCTTCGGAAAAGGGCCTTAATACAGAAAGAAACTGGCTATGAACATTTTGTCATTGTGAAAACAAAGTGTTTAATCTAGTCTTAAGTGTAAGTTTATTTTTAAAAGGCCTTGGATGCAATTAAATTTATAGCTAGTTATGTAATATTGTTTGAAGTGTATATATATATTGTTTTTGTTTTATTAAATGTGTTTATTTTGTATTTTGGTCTTGAGTCAGTGATTTATTTGGATTCTGAAAGAAATAGTAAAAAGGAGGTCATTGCACCAATCAGAGTGAACCCTTGTGCATATAATATATAGGTATGCTCGGAAATAAAAAAAAAATAATTGTTGAACAGAGATCATCTCTATAAAGAGATCAAATAAATATTATGATAATATCCTCTATATAAAATCTATATAAACATTACTAAATAAAATAAATCTCTAATTATTAGCAATGGAGATAGTAATTTCAGTAGTGAAGTTTCTTTAGTTAAAGATGAGGAATTTTTTAGGTTAATTAATCCAACTTTAGTAATACCTTCTTTCTCAGGAGATAGTAGTGAAAGTGTAGAAACAATTTTTAAATATGCAGAAAAAATTAGAGATTTAGCAGAATGGTCAGATTTTCATTTGTTAATTATACTTCGTAATAAATTATTGGGTAAAGCCAAAACATTCTTAAACACATCTCCTTTACTAAGAGACACTGACAGTTATGCAACTTTTAAAAGTCTGCTAATATCAGAATTTTCAAGTGAAAGAGAATTAGGGCCTAACATTTGGAAAATTCATCAGTGCATTCAAGGTAATAATGAGTCTGTTTCAGAATACTATCATAGATTATGGAGCATTGCTCATAAATTTAATGTTTCATCTGAAGATAAATCCTCTTTAGAATGGTTGCTCTTTAATCAATTTAGACATGGCCTTAGAGATAATTTGAAAGAAACAGCATACAAGAAAAAGGTTAAAATTTTTGAACAGTGTTTTGAACTTGTTAAGGAAAGGAAGAGAGACTTAGAGATATATTTCATTCCTCAAACAATAAACAGGTAAACTCTTTTCAGTATAATGAAGCTCATTCTCCTAGCATTGTGGTTACAGATAAAGTGAGAGAAGGAAAGTTTCAAAAATTAAAAGGTGCTAAGAAAAGGAAACAGTCTAAGGAAATTTCTGTAAATCTAATAGAAAATGTTCCAGAATATGATTCCAAGGTACAATCACATGATTTGGGAAAATTAGAGGAACTGAAAACATTTCTTAGTGAAGAAATAGAAAGAGAACAAAGACCAATATTAAATACAAGAACTTCTGTTTTAAGATGATATCTGATTTAACAATATCCAAGAATCTTACAGATAATCAATCTTTCTCTTGTAAATCTGATGGTATTGACAGGAATAAAGCATCTCATAGGAGATATGTTCCAAAATGCTTCAGATGCAATAAACCTGGTCATTTTGCTAAGGAGTGTTATGTTAAGGATAAATCTTGTTTTCAACATAAGAAATCACAGAATAAAGAAAAATCTGGGAATAATTATTATTCCAATATTATACTGGCAAGGACAGAAATGTCAAACTACTCATTAGATAGGGGTAAAGCTATAGACAGCTCCAACCCTAAAAGAGAGTTTGATGTATCATTAGTTCCTTATGCTAATGGAGATAATCCTTTGACAGTTCTACAAGGATTTATTGAAGATGTGCTTTTGTGAAATCTTGCTTGACACAGGTGCACATATTTCACTCATTTCTTATAGTTTAACAGAATCAAATCTCAAATCCCAAATGACATTTCAATTTTAAGCTATCCAATAAAATTAAAGGGCATATTTGATTCAGAAATTTCAGCTGATAAGCAAATCAATGTTTTTATTTCAATTCCTTGTTTTCCATTGAAAGTTTGTCATCCATTAATAGTTCTTCCAGAATCCTCAAATACAAATGTACAAGTAATATTTGGAATTGATTTTCTGAAACGTCATGGTTTTGCGTGTAATTTTGTTAATAATACAGTGTCCTTGTGTAGACTAGAATGCCGTTTAGACAGGAAATTGGGTGACAATAGAAAATTAGAGCAGTCTCCTGAAGTTTTTCAAGACACTAATGATAATGATCAAGTGTTTAATATTGATACTCTAAAGAATAAGGAACCTAGTTCACAAATTTGGGAAAAGGATGAGATTGTCCAAGCACAGAAAGATGATCCTGTACTTAAAACTATTTATGAAGCCGTATTGAAGGGTGAGACTCAACTGGATACATTTTTAAACCTGGAAAACTTATATTTAGATAAAGATGGGTTATTCTTATCTAGACAAATGGAAGATGGAAATTTGAAAGTGAAAATATTGGCACCAACTAAAATGATTCCTTGGATTATGTACACTTTCCATGATTCTGACTTGGCGGGATACCAAGGATTTTCTAGAACTTGGGAAAGAATAAAGGATCGTTACATCTGGAAAGGTATGAAGAGTGACATACTCACATACATCAAATCATGACATAAGTGTCAAATAAGATCCCCTTTTAGAGGAAAAGCTCCATTACAACCATTTCCAATTAGACCTTTTCAGACTGTTGCTATTGATGTGGTAGGTCCACTTCCAATTACTAAAAAAAAGCAATAGGTACATTCTGGTAGTCATAGATATGCAACTAGATTTCCTGAAGCAGTGTTGATGAAGGATCAAACTGCAAAGACTATTGCAAGAAAGTTTTTGAATATGATTATTTGTATATATGGAACTCCTCAGACCTTACTTTCAGATCAAGGAGCAAATTTTACATCTGAATTGTTATTACAATTATGTAATTTACTTAATGTTAGGAAGATTTTTACTACACCTTACCACCTACAGTGCAATGGTATGTGTGTGAAAGGCTGAATAAAAATATAAAGCAAATACTTCTGGCAAACACTAAAATGAATGATTGGGATACATATATTTCTCAAGCATTATTTGCATGCAGATCTGCTTTTCATTCTGCTATCAAAGAAAAACCATCTTTTGCTTTATATGGCTTTGATGCAATATTTTCTAATGAACTTGTTTCAGTCATTCCTAATATAGGATACAATGACATAAATGAGTATCTTGAAACAGTAATAGATAAATTTTCCACTACTCACAGATTAGTAGGTGAAATAAGTAAATTAAGTTTTCAGAAAACTAGACAGTATATTAATCGTTTTAGAAAGTATAAGCTATTTGCATTAGGAGATTTAGTTGGTAGATGATAAATCTAGTATAAAAAGAGTTGGAAAATTAGGAAGGAAAACTTTAGGTCCATATAGAATTTTAGAGAAATTTTCTCCTGTTAATATTAGGATTCAAGATGTCAAAAATCCTAGTAAAATTATAAATGTGCTCTGATAGGTTAAAAAAGTACTTTTTAGGGAGTAAAAATTTAGTTATATTAGGAGACAATATGAATAGAATAGTGAAGGATGAAAGTTGTTTTCCTGATACTAATTGTGCATCTCATTCACAATCAGTTAAAAAGAAAGGGAATAGTTTTAAACCTCATATTTCAAATACACAGCAAAGGAAAAAATTAAATATGGGTAAAACTAAACCTTTTACAGGAAATTTTAGAAATCCCGAGGTGCATAATTCAGATAATGTACAACGTAAGAGTGACTATAATCAAACCGACTCTAACATTGATGATATAGTAGCAGAATATCATAGGTTAGTTAATCTGGAGTTAAATAAACCAGAAAAATGTGAAAATACCTCTAATTTAGTTAATGAGGATAAAGAATCACAGATACCTGTAGAATTTGATTCTGATAGTCATGATTCTGTAGATTTAGAGCATAATTCGAATAGTTTAAATGAAATATTTGAAAAGTATAGAAATGAAATTTGTAAGTATAGTAAATTAGAAGATGTAAATTCTGAATCATCTCTAGCATCAGATGATTCTGAGAGTGTAAATAATGATAAGCAGGTATCATGTTATTTTTTAAGATCAAGGAATAAGGATTAAAAGTTTTGTTAGATATAGGTTAAATATTTAAAATTTTTCTTTTAAAAAAATTTTCAAAGAAAGATGAAACTAATGTAAAAATAATCATAATTTAATATTCTGAATATTTTTATGTATTGTTTATGTTAGAATGTTTATTAGTTTTAGTTTCATAACATGCATTGTCGACTCTTGCAATGTGCCCGTTATTGAAATTGTTTTGTCAAAAATGATATGTAAAGCAGTTAAAAATTTATGTACTTACCAGATTTGAATAGTTGTGTTACTTTAAATAAATTTATTGCAATTTAAAATATTAAGTTTTGTGTTTTTATGAAGACATTCTCTCTTGTCGCTAACGGAGACAACGTGTCAGCCATTATTTTAGTTTTTTTATGTGATGATAAAAAGTCGGAAGAAAATTAATAGTATATTCTGAAAAAGGAATCGTGGAACTAATAAGTTCAAAGTGGAATAAGTATTGATAAATAAAAGGGAAATATTACTATAGGCGTTTTAAAAGGAATATTGGAGGAAACGCTAATTGAAAGATTTATAGTAGGTTCCGAAAAGGGAATCATAGAACTGTAAATTCTTTTAAAATGGAAGAGTTAAGACTGTCAATCAGCATTAGTGAATAAAGGAAGTTGCTATTTACATTCTAAAGGAATGTTCAAGGAAACTCTGATTAGGAAGTTTCATCTGTCTTAAGGACAGCCGGATCTAATTATTATTTCTATTAAAAAGAGGAGACAGAATTGAGTCAGAAAGAATTAATGTGTGCTACATAAGTATTGAGAAAGGATCCTGTGAAAATGAAGAATAAAGTTATATATCTTCAGAAAAGTGCCTTAATAGAAAAAGAAACTGGCTATGAACATTTTGTCATTGTGAAAAAGTGTTTAGTCTGGTCTTAAGTGTAAGTTTATTTTTAAAAGGCCTTGGATCCAATTAAATTTGTAGTTAGTTATGTAATATTGTTTGACGTGTATATATATTGTTTTTGTTTTATTAAATGTGTTTATTTTGTATTTTGGTCTTGAGGCAGTGATTTATTTGGATTCTGAAAGAAATAGTAAAAAGAAAGTCACTGCACCAATCGGAATGAACCCTTGTGCATATAATATATATGTACACTCGGAAATTTTAAAAAAATAATTGTTGAACAGAGATCATCTCCATAAAGAGATCAAATAAATATAAAAATCACTCTATTTTAACATAATAACCTATGGGAAAAAGTATAATTCGTTCCTCAAATTTCTTTTTTGAACCTTAATTTTTTTATAAAAAAATTAAGGTATGTCTCAGGGCCTAGTTAAAGGAAAACCATGAAGCTGAAAGACAATAAAACATATTCAGAATATAAATTTTATTATTCTACTTCTTAACAAAGAATTGAGGTAATAACTTAGTTAGGGGGACATTTTGTTTCTCTTTTTATATACAACCAATGGTATGGCCCTATTGCCTCTTCTACTCTTCTGCAAATTTTACTGCTTCTCTCTTCTTCAGGGTCAGTCTCTAAGCATTGCTGCTTAAAAACTTCAATTGTACGAAAAATATTTTCAAATTGTTTCTTTGAAATTTCTTTGGGCTAGACTATCAGTGGTTAAATTTTCTTCATATTCTTCGGAATCTTCCTGCTGTGTATCTAAATTTAGCAGGTCGGAATCCCTCAATTCTTCAGAATGAGATTTAATTAACCTTTGGACGTTATCACTGAAGGGGAGAAAGAAATGAAGGACGTATGAATTGGTCACCAACATGCGAAACCACATGATTTATAGATAAAATATCCCAACTGTTATACAAGCAAAATAGTTACCACTTTAAGAACTACAATGATCGTAAAAGAGAAGTTAATTTTCCGATGTGTAATAATAAACAACTCATCCCTGAAGACGGATTGATTACCCTATTATCGGAATGGATTCTCCTTTTTGTGACGTGCGCAGAAGAGTCGCAGGGTCTCAAATCTGAGGGCCCACTATAGCAGACGACATAAATTTTGGCAGTAAAAATTTGGAACATAGTATATAGCGTACATGGAAGTAGTGTAGTATGCCATTAAAAATAACTTTGTAAAATGTTTTAAATCGGTAACTAAATTATTTCATTCTGGTGAGTGATTTTTTAAAATAGTTAGCCATAAAAATGTATAGATAGAAAATTTTTAAAATCTGCAACATTTATTTTTAAGATGTATATAGATGCACTAATCGAATTTGGGTATCGAAAAAAAATTATTATTATTATTATTTGACACCTCCAGGGAGTCCAAAGACTCATCAAGGGAGGGCACCTACTCTACCACTCTCCAACTCCACCACTCAACCTCATCCACAAACCTCCTCATCTACACCAACGCCATCTGCTGTGCACCATCACCATTACTATTTCCACAGACAATCACAAACATCCATGACCATGGGGATTCGAACCTGCAGCCCTTCAACTGGAGAGCAGATACAATAACCACTCAGCAAACCAGGCTGGCTACCCAGTGACAGGCTCACCCCCACCACCAGCAAGCAGAGCCATAATCTCAGCAGTGGCCCCACTCAGAGAGAAGCAAAAACCAATCCCGATTCAGGGCATCTCAAAGCCTAACCCACACCAGTTTCAATCCTATTTGGGGTGTCGTCAGTGGGAGCCAGACCTGACAATGACGCACTAATCGAGGACACGTATAAATTTCGAACATAGTATACATAGTGTACATGGAAGTAGTGTAGTATGCCATTTAAAATAACTTTGTAAAATGTTTTAAATCAGTAGTTAAATTATTTCATTCTGGTGAGTGATTTTTTAAAATAGTTACCGATAAAAATTTCATCATCATCATCAAATTCCTGCCATGTACCCTCAAGGGGTGTACAGGATATGATAGTACCACATGAAAAATTTAAGTCATTATTAACTTCTTATCTACAATTTTTCTCCAAATCAGCCTGTTAATTATCAAGACTCCAACATTATCAGATCTTATGTTTCTATGGTCTAAGGCACTTTGTAAAGTATCAATCCACCTATATCTTGGTCTTCCTCTGGGTCGTATTCCTGCCAACCTGGCAAAGAACACTTGTTTTGCTAATCTTTCCTTGCCCATTCTGTTTAAGTGATCATACCACCTGAGATTACCTCTGCTAATGCATTCCTAGATGCTGACAGTGTCAAGTTCTTTCCTAACATCTTCGTTTTTAATATGATATTGCCATTGATGCCATCTGTTCATACCTCTCATATCTGCAGTCTCTAGTCTTTGGTCAAGTGTTTTACTTCTGACCCAGCTCTCAGATCCATAAGTTAAAACTGGTTTGAACACTGTCTTGTATACTGTGTAGCTAATATAGTGTTCTGACTAATTTCTCTCTTACTCCATATGAATTTATTCAATTGACTTCCTACCATACCAGCTTTATTGATTCTGTTGTCTATTTCCATATTTAACTTACCATCTTCACTAAAAATCGTGCCTAAGTAGCTGAAATATTTTACTTGTTCCACAAAACACAGTTGACATTTTCAACGATTCTAGCTACAGCATACCATACCATATCTATTACAATAGTAATTCAATTTAGTCAGACAATCTTGCAAACTTGCAGCGGATTTATTTAGAAGTATAACATCGTCCGCATAAATCAAAGAACTGACATTAACATCTCAAATTCTGATATCATGTTTAATACCACTTTCATTCTTAATGTGATCCATATAGATACTGAATAACAGAGGGGATAATGTACATCCTTGTCTCACACCAGATTTAACGTTAAACCATCTTACCGTACTTCCTTCAATTCTAACTGCTGACTTGCAACTCAAATAAAGACTAAGTATTGCTTGATATAATTCCCCATTGACACCATATAACTGTAGCATATTGAATAGCTTCTCTCTTGGCACCTTGTCATATGCCTTTTCCAGATTGACAAAACTTAAATACAGATCTTTGTTATATTACCAAGCTTTCTCAACTATTTGTGATAAAGTGAAGATCTGATCCTGATAGCTTCTATATGGCCTAAATCCAGCTTGTTCTTCACCAAGTTCTCTTCCACAATTCTTCTCAACCGTTTCTCAAGTATACTGGCATAAATCTTACCTAGAACACTCAGTAGGGAAATATCTCTGTAATTCTCACATTCTGTTTTATTTCCCTTTTTTATATATGAATGCTATGAGATCTCTACTCCAATAATCAGGAATTCGTCCCTCTGTCCAGGTCTTCTGAACTATGCAGTGCAGCCACTGTAAGACTTTTATACCAACATACTTAACCATTTCTGCTGGAATATCATCTACTCCTGCTGACTTTCCACATTTCAAGCCTTTGATGGCTTTTTCTACTTCAAGTATGGATATGTATTCCTGCCTGCATGCCTGATCAGTGTTTTTTACCACTGTGCTGTCATCACTGCTTGTTTCATTTAGCAGTTTTTCAAAGTAATTACTCCATACTTCAAGGATATCTTTTTCTCCCGTTTTCATGTCACCTTTATCATCTCTAACTCCTTTTACAGCACTCTTTCCTCCATTTCTGAGCATCTTCAACAACTCCAGAATATTTTGCCACCTTCTTGATATTTATTTTCTATGTTCCTGCCAAAGCCCTCCCATGACTTTTGTTTAGCAAGTTTTACACGGTGTTTCGCTTTCTTACATTTGTCTCTGTATTCTCTAAGAGCAAATGCTGACTTATTTGCAGGAACTTTTGTTATGCTTTCTTCTTTTCCTTCACTGCCTCTTTTACTTCCTGTGTCCACCAACAAGTTCTGATTTTTCTATCCTTGCAGACAACCTCACCACATGCCTCTCTGGCTGAATCAATCAGGGTTTTCTTCAAGGTTTGCCACTGAATCTCCAAGGTTTGGTTCTTTTTCTCAAACTCTTTCATTTTTTCTTCAATAATCTTTGTGTATTTTAGTCTATAGTTCACATCTGAGAGCTGCTCAACTTTTATTCACTTTAAGACTTTCTTACATGTCATTCTTTTCAATATGAAATTCAATTTTATCCTGCTCAAGACTAAATGGTGATCACTTCCAATTTCAAATCCTCTGCACACTCCAGTGTCCTGCACCAGGAAGAAAACATCACTATCAACAATAACATAGTCAATGAGACTTTTCTTATTCCTTGCCTCTTCTCTCAATGTGAATTTGTGCAAATTTTTATGTTGGAACATAGTGTTAGTAATAACCAGTCCATGTCCTGAGCAGAAATCCAACAGGTATTTGCCATTATTGTTAACTTTGCTCTTTTCTCCAAATTTTCCCATAATATTTTTGTATGTCTGACAATCACTTCTTACTCTGCTATTTAGATCCCCAACAAGGACCAACGTTTCCTTTTTTATTGTGTCAGTTGCTTTCTCTAGAGCCTCAAAAAATTCCTCCACGTCTCCCTTAGTAGAACCTTCTGTGAGACAATAGGCACAAATAAGTCTCATTGTCCAGTTCACCATTCTCATATTTGCCCACATTACTCTACTTGAGACTGACTGCCATTCAAGAAGATTAACCTTGTATTTTGTGTTGAATACTATGGCTACTCCTTCTTTTCCTTGATTGTCATTGCCTGAAAATAACATTTTGTATTTATTGTTCAGAAAGATCTCACCAGTTTTTGTCTTTTTTGTTTCAGTCACCCCTATTATGTCGATCTGGTACTTATCTAATTCCTTAGCTAGCTCCATTTCTTTGCCATTCAGGCTTCTTATGTTGATAGTACTGATCTTAACTCTCGTGATGTTGAGTTGGAGTGTGTTTTCAGATTTGTTCCAGTAGCTGAGTTTTCACTGTTCGCCGTGGTTCCCTGGCGAAAATAATGGGGGCCTTGTTTAACCGGGCAATGCCCCAGCTAGCCTAAAATTTTGTCATGTTGTACCATCATTTTGTATACTGGTTTAAGCCAATAAGAATACAATTTGGTCGGCTAAATCCCAAATTGCCAGCCATCATTGTTCGTTCAGTATCCAGGTAGATACCCAACAGGGTGCACCACGAGAAGGTGAGGATTGGACATTAGGTCAGAAGCCCTGGTCGGTTCTCCGCATTCCTTTAAAGGTTATGTGGAGGTCTCCTCTCAGTTATACAGCTTTGAACCTTAAGCATCCCTCATAAAAATGTATAGATAGAAAATTTTTAAAATCTGCAACATTTATTTTTAAGATGTATATAGATGCACTAATCGAATTTTAGAGACGCACTAATCGAATTTGGGTATTTTAAAAAAATGACGCACTAATCGGGGGCCCATTATTCGAAGGATTACTGTATTTAAATGTGCTAAGAATATATTAAATGTGTCTGGGCCATGTTGCCAAATAGCAAGCACACCATCAACATAGCTTAGCCAAAGCATTGGCTTGAGAGAATGGCTGTACTAATTGCTAGTTTTAACAAGTGTTCTATGTAGAAGTTGGCTAAGGGGGTGGGGGAGTCCACTGCTGTCCCATCTAATTGTTTGATGGATAGAATATTAGCGAAATATCAGCAATAAGTTAATAGTTTTTTTTGTTTTTGTTTTGTGTTTTTTAAATCATATGTGTTCTCATCTATACTGTTAATAATCAACACTTCTTCAGAGTTTGCCAGTGACACTACAAGGTTTGGTTCTTGTTTTAGTTTCATTGTTTTCTTCAATAAAGTTTATATAGCTGAGTCTACAATTAACTTGTAAAAGCTGCTCAACTTTAATTCTTTCTAAAACTTTCCTACATCCTGTTGTTTTTAATGTGATATCCATTTTTTTAACCTGCTTAGTAGTAAGTAATGACCGCACGGTTAGCCTAGTGGCTTTGCGCTTCGCAACCATATGCCTGGGGAAGGAGTGTCCCAGGTTTGATTCCGGTTGTAGACGTGAGGAATTTGAGGATCTTCCTCAGGCATAGCCAAGTTAGCCGGTCTTGGGCGCAGTCAGTAGGGTTTTTTCTGCCAGTTTATCTGCCGTTTTTCATCCCGCAAGCAGGCAAACCGGCCCCATGAACATACGCCTCCACAGTCAAAAAATATCCCCCCCCCCCAGCGGCAGACCAGGCGACGGGTCGGTTGGGAGTAGTACTAACAAGAAGTCGCATCTAAGTAACACGCGGACCCTGCATAGGAAGCGGGAATAACGCGTAGAAGAAGAAGAAGTAGTAAGTAATGGTCACTTCCAATTTCAAATCTTCTGTACACTCTTGTTTGTATCCTGAATGAGCATGAAGATATCACTATCAACAATGACATAATCAATGAGGCTTTTCTTGTTTCTTGTGTCTTCAGTGCATTGTGAACATCTTTATGTTGGAACATGGTGTTAGTAATGACTAGCCCATGCCCTGAGCAGAAGTCCAGTAAATACTTACCATTATTATTAACTTTTCCCCAAATTTTCCCAAAATGTTTCTATATGCTTGGTAAGATTCATTTCCTACTCTACTGTTCAGATCTCCAACAAGGACCACTTTTTCTATTTTCTTTATGTCATTTTATAACATGCAGTTTAAGTCACTAGAACATGCTCATTCGACTTAAAAAGAATTCCTTCGCTTCTTCCTTGGAAGAACCTTCTGTGGGACCATAGGCACAAATAAGTTTCATTGTCCATGTCCCCATTTTGCAGTTTGCCTGCATAACTCGACTTAAAACTGCTCTCCAATCAAGAAGTTCATCTTCATATTTGGTGTCATATGCTATTGCTACTTCTTTCTTTCCTTGATCGTTGTTGTCTGAATAAAACGTCCTATACTTAGTAATGTCAGTTATGTCCATGTGGTACTTTTCCAATTCTTCTGCAAGTTTGATTTCCTTTCCATTAATACTTCTTATATTGATTGATGGTTCCTATCTTCAATTCTTCTAGTGTTGGGTTTATTCTTCTTCTTTTTCTAGATGTTGAGTTGAAGCTTGTTCCAGCAGCTGACTCTTTTCACTGTTTTCCCTGACAAAAACAGCTAGGGCTTAACGAGCCAATAAGCTATTTTGCCGGCGCCATAAGTTAAGTTAAAGGGAGATGGTAAATCCCATTTTATTTTATAGCCAGGTACGAAACTCAGATCGAAATCCATCGAGTTTCATGCCGAGAAAACTATCGGCGAGCCCAAGTGTAAGTAATCACTTGGGTAGTACAACACCAGGGTACTACCCAAGTGATTACTTACACTTGGGCTCGCCGATAGTTTTCTCGGCATGAAACTCTATGGATTTCGATGGATTTCAATCCGAGTTTCGTACCCGGCTATAAAATAAAATGGGATTTACCATCTCCCTTTAACTTAACTTATGTTGCTGGTAAAATAGCCTCTTGGCTCGTTATCGTAGTAATAACAATATAGGAGTACACCAGTTTAGTAATCGATAGTAGAGGTATATGTAAGTTCGGTTCACTTAAAAACCTTGATATTCCAGGTCTACCTACTCACTGATGAGACCTCAAAAAAGGTTGAAACCAGTCTGGGTAGTGACCTCTTCTCATAATGTAAAACAGTATATATACATCTCTTAGGAGCTGTGTTTTACATTATGAGAAAATATTAAGGTTAGTGACGGAGCTTGCTCCACCTTTGCTTGGAGTTGCCCTGGTGTTGTACTACCCAAGTGACTACTTACACTTGGGCTCGCCGATAGTTTTTTCAGCATGAAACTCTATGGATTTCGATCCGAGTTTTGTACCCGGCTATAAAATAAAACGGGATTTACCATCGTCCTTTAACTTAACAGCTAGGGCTTGTTTGACCAGGCAACGCCCCAGCCAGCCAGCATGAAATCTCATCATCTTGTACCATCATATACATTTGCGGTTTAAGCCAATAGAGAGTACAATTTGTCGGCCAAGTCCCAAATTGCCAGCCCATCCTTGTTTATTCCCATCCATCTAGTACCCACTAGATACCTATTAAAATAGTGCACCACTTCGAGGTGAGGATTAGACAATTGATCAGAAGCTCCAATGTCAGTTCTCCACATTCCTGAAAGGTGATATGGAGGTCTCCTCCCAATTATTTGGCTTTGACCCTTAAGCAACCCATCTATATACTTCTGTTTACCAATTGTTTAAACTAATTTCTCATCACGAGTTGTGGCAGAGATACTGCTAATATTTATTGTATGGAAAGCAAATACAACAAATCACATAAGCCCTAGATCATCCAACTTTTATATTTAGTAGAATAAAACTAATATTAGGAATAACTGAATAAAAATATTCATTTTATAAAATTAAAATGCTTACCTGATATACTTCCATTAGTCTCTTTAAAAAACTTTAGTTTTTCCTGCAGATGAGAAATTTCATTTTGGCTTTCTCTTTGTAACTGAGAATAATGATCTTGTAATGCTGTTAATTCATGCTGATGTTGATCTGTAACTGTCTGTAACTTTAATTCAAGCTCCTAATAAATAAAGAAAATAATTTTTTTATCAGCAAAAAAAAAATATATATATATATCATCATCATCATCAAATTCCTGCCATGTACCCTCAAGGGGTGTACAGGATATGACAGTATTACATGAAAAAATTACATCATTACTAACTTCCTATCTACAATTTTCCTCCAAATCAGTCTGTTACTTGTCAAGACTCCAACATTATCAGATCTTATATTTCTATCATCTAAGGCACTTTGTACCGTATCAATCCACCTATATCTTGGTCTTCCTCTGGGTCGTTTTCCTGCCAACCTGGCAGAGAACACTTGTTTTGCTAATCTTTCCTCTCCCATTCTATTTAAGTGACCATACCATCTGAGATTAGCTCTGCTAACACATTCCTGGATGCTGACAATGTCAAGTTCTTTCCTAATATCCTCATTTTTAATATGATATTGCCATTGATGCCATCTGTTCACGCCTCTAATCTTTCTCAGGACTCTCATATCTGCGGTCTCTAGTCTTTGGTCAAGTGTTTTACTTCTGACCCAGCTCTCAGATCCATAAGTTAAAATTGGTTTGAACATAGTCTTGTATACAGCTAATTTAGTGTTCCGACTAATTTCTTTCTTATTCCATATGAATTTATTCAATTGACTTCCCACGATACCAGCTTTGCTGATTCTGTTGTCTATTTCTATATTTAGTTTACCATCTTCAGTAAAAATTGTGCCTAAGTAGCTGAAATGTTTTACTTGTTCCACAGGTTCTCCATTCACAACACAGTTGAGATTTTCAATGATTCTGCCTATTTTCATTGTCTTTGTCTTTTTATTGCTGACCTTCATACCATATCTATTACAACAGCTATTCAATTTAGTCAGAGAATCTTGCAGACTTGTAGCGGATTTATTTAGAAGTATAACATCATCCGCATAAAGCAAAGAGCTGACATATATATATTACTATGTGTTAATATGCACCATACCCTCTTTTCCCATGAAAATGAGTGCATGTCACAAACACAAATTGCCCTTATTTGGGGTAGTGAATCAAACAGCAATAGTAATCCTACTTCAGTGACTTTTTAAAATTTTTTTTTGGTAAAATAATGTGTTGTGTGTAATTATTGCTTGTGTCTTTCAGATAAACATAAAAAATATTGGTGTAATTCCATAAAGTATGAATAAATATTCACTCTTAATTCTTTCTTATCTAAATGGACATCCTTATAACTCACTTGAGCACATTATTTGATCTTCATATGCCATAATGTTAATGTATCTTCAAGAAAATATTCATATATATGTATCAAAAGGGTAATGTGTTGATGATTATTCATATTAGTGCTTCAAGGTATAAACAACACCAAGAGATGAAAATTTATTGTACATACTAATATTTTGCTGGTTTTCTATCCAGCATCTTAAGAACACAAATTATAACTGTGACAAACACATAGGCACCACAGTAAAACATTAGAAACCATTCAATTTGTAACTGACACAGAACTAATATAACAACAAGGCATCCTCTATGGGCCAATTAACTGTAAAATTAATTTGGAGGAGTTAGGCTATATGCTCTCATAATGACTGTCTCCCATATTCTTTGGCAAATTAATACAACCACACTTGTTAAGGCTAGAGGAGTGATTCATAGCAGACACTGATTCTAAAAATAGTATTTCAGACCTACCTCGACTTCTGTGTAAAACCGATATCTTCCATTTAATGCTATGTGAAGGAGCATCCAGAGCTTGGTCTGCTGGTCCCAACTTGCCACAAAAATGATCGCAGATGTTAACTGCTTTATCGATCTGTCCAAAGTAGGCCAAACTGCAGGCACATGGAACTTATACACTCCAGGATGTGAAAGAGGATGAAGTTGATTGTTAAAAGAGCAGATGAAGGTGACTAGCAGCATGAATGGTTTAAAAGTGGCATGGAGATTATACTTGGAAAGAACTTTAGCTATATTTTATGATGTGCCTTGATGATGATGATGGGTAGAGAGGCAGTGAAATATTATTATGTTCAATAAATTAATTAATTTTTTTCAATTCTTATATGAAAATATTTCTTAGTTAAACTTTTGGGAACAGATCAAAGTTAATAATGATAATGTGATTTTTAATGATTCATTAGAAATTAGACTATAATGAGAGAAGCCAAGATTAAAACATTAGATTTAACTACAAAAAATGTATAATATAAAAATTGGTATATAAAAAAATTAACAAATTGTATATAAGTTAAGATTAATATAAGTTCTGAATTTAAAATATTCCACATACAATTATTTAGATTTAAACTAATACAGATTATGGTCAGCAAAAGTTCCAAATTGAAAATCCAAATCCATCTATGTTCAGTACCAAAGGCAGATACTGAACAAATAACTGCACACCATGAGAAGTTGAGGACTGCATATTAGATTAGAAGCACAGGTTGGTTTCCACATTCCTTAAAGGATATGCAGCATCCCAGTTATCTAGCTCTGACACTTAAGTGATCCTTGCTAATAGTAATGGTGGTAATGATAAAGTTCTTCTGTTCATTGAGCATCCACAGATGCCGTATGGTCACTCTGATGCTCGGTGATGTGCCACATCAGTCCTCGCCATGTAGTCCTGTTATATGCTTTTCTGGAAGTTTCAATCTCTGAAGATCAGTCACTTCACACACACACACACACACACACACACACACACATGCACAGGCACCATCCATCTCATTGACGGTCTCCCCGTCCTCTTTTTCCAGGAACTTTACCTTCTATTATTCCGAAAAGTCCTCCTTCCATCCTTTCAATGTGTCCAAAATATTTTAATTTTTTTCTGTCAATATCCTTAAGGAGCCTTAAAGTTCTACTGATCTTTTCTAACACTCATTAATTTGCATGCCTTTCAGTATACGATATCCTCAACAGCCTTCTGTAATACCACATCTCAAAAGCAGCTATCCTTTTCTCATCTGACTTCTTTAGGTTCCAAGTCTCATATCCATAAGTCGCTGTTGGAAAAACAACTGCATCAAAATCCTCAACTTTGTTCCCATAGAGACAGATCGATCCTTCCAGATTTTAGACAAGCCTCTGATTTAACTTCCTTTTCTTCTGGCGTTTTCTGAACAGCAATTATCAGATTAATAATGGATCCCAGGTACTCAAACTTGCTGACTTTCTCAATTCTTTCTCCATTAAGGTAAGGTACAGTTGTTTCTCAAGAGCTTCCCTGTTTGTATTTCCTTTGAGAATCATAATCTTTGTGTTGCTAGGATTGAGTTGAAGTCCTCTGTTATTACTGATCTTGCTAACTTCTTGTCATGTATGGTATCATCAGCATACCTCAGATTGCAGATGATCCTGTTAACTTCTTGTCATTACTGAGGAGTATGGTATCATCAGCATACCTCAGATTGCAGATCAATCTACCATCTATACTAATTCCACCATGCTTCAAGCACGATGTTCTCAGCATATATACTAAACAAATGATAACTGCCTGGCATGTTTCTGTTCAAAACATGGACTAGTCATTACTGATACCATGTTTCAACATAAAGATGTACAAAAGTTCACATGAAGAGAAAAGACAAGAAATGAAGTCATAATGACTATGTTACTGTTGATTTTATTATTATGGGCAACTTCATAAAGTCCTTAGACTCATCAAGGGAGGTCCTAAACATCTTGCCAAGCACTATCCAACATTTGTGCAGTATTTATCATACTCTGATTGAACTCATTCAATCAGTGAGTAATGACACTTACCACCTATTTTCTGGCCACATATTCCACTCATTTCACCACTCTCCATACATAAAATCTAGTCCTGACATCCTTACTAACTACACTTTTGCTCAGTTTCCAAGGATGGCCCTAGTTCTCTCACCACCAGACCTCTTCTGAAAAATTCCCTCATCTTGTAAAACCCTTCAGTAATGTGTATGTCTCAATCATATCACCCCTTTTCCTCCTGTCAACCAATTTCTGTAACCAAATCTTCCACCTGTCCTCATAAGGCTCATTCCGTAGATCTGCTACCATCTTGGTCACTCACCTCTATATCCTTTCCACCTCGTCCTCATCCCCAAGAAACCAGATCTGTGCACAGTGCCAAGATGGGGTTTTACCTAGGCTCTATAAAGAGGTATAATAACCTGCTTGTCTCTGTCATCAGGATATTCTTCAGTAATAAAGTAATCTGATAGGCTGCTTTAGCCACTTTTGCAATATACTCTCTAAACCTTAATTCCCTATACACTAACATTTCCAAACACCCTGGGCTTCAATTTTGTGGAGTACAGTTCCATCAATGTGGTACACAGCTGGTAAGGTAATTCTTTTACCCCTAAATGTGTAGTATACTTTGTGCCAGATTAAACTTACATTCATTCTCCTTTGCCCAGACTACCAGTCTATCCAAATCATCCTGCAAAATTTTAACGTTTCAGTAAGGAAATACCGTGAATAGATATATTAATTAAAATATAATAATGGAATTAACTCATGTAAAATATTATTTATTAGTAGAATTTTCACCTGAGTATCACACACATCTTCAGTGCATGTAAAAAGCTAATTAAACAATAACTGACAATTCCAAAAGGTGCCACCTACGTAGCTAATGTAAGATAACTAAAAAAAGTCGTTCAATTTCCTAACTAATTTAAAAAAAAAAAAAAAAGATAAATAAATAAATATTATTAATAATATAAGTGACTGCTGAACTGGATAAGGGTAATGGGTTTACAGTGATACTGCTGGACCTTGCTAAGGCCTTTGACAGGATACCACATGGAATTCTAATCAGTAAACTGCAGCATATGGGGATGGATATAGGGTTGGTGAGATCGATAGGAGGGTGGTTGATGGAGAGATATCAGAGAGTAGTTTATTCAGGAGTAGAGTCCAAAAGATGGCCTGTGACTAATGGTGTGCCGCAGGGTTCTGTTCTTGGACCACTACTATTTAATTTGTTCATTAACGATATAGGAAAGGATCTGAGAGGAACTGTTCATTTGTTTGCTGATGATGCAAAGTTGGGTAGAGCAATAGTGAATGCACATGATGTCAAAATTTTGCAGAATGATTTCGATAGATTGGAGGACTGGGCTAAGGAGAATGGATGTCAATTTAATGTGGCAAAATGTAAGGTTTTTGAATTTTGGGGTGAAAAGATTAGCAGCAGTATACCACATTGGTGGAAACTGTACTCCTGGAGATTCACGAGGCAAGGATTTTGGGAGTGTTGGTGGATAGGGAGATTAGGGGGCACATTGCAAAAGTGGCTAAATCAGCTCATCAAATCACTTGGTTACTGAAGAATACTTTGAAAAGCAGAGACAAACAAGTTATTGTTCCTCTGCATCGAGCCTTGATAAGACCCCATCTTGACTACTGTGCCCAGATTTGGGTGTCAGTAATACGAGGATAATCTTCTTGAATGGCAGTCAGTCTCAAGTAGAGTAATGTGGGCAAATATGAGAATGGGGAACTGGACAATGAGACTTATTTGTGCCTATGGTCCCACAGAAGGTTCTACTAAGGTAGAAGAGGATGAATTTTTTGAGGCTTTAGAAAAAGCAACTAACACAATGAAAAAGGAAAAGTTGGTCCTTGTTGGGGATCTAAATAGCAGAGTAGGAAATGATTGTGAGACATACAAAAATATTTTGGGAAAATTTGGAGAAAAGAGCAAAGCTAATAATAATGGCAAATATCTGTTGGATTTCTGCTCAGGACATGGACTGGTTATTACTAACACCATGTTCCAACATAAAAATGTGCACAAATTCACATGGAGAGAAGAGGCAAGGAATAAGAAAAGTCTCATTGACTATGTTATTGTTGATAGTGATGTTTTCTCCCTGGTGCAGGACACCAGAGTGTACAGAGGATTTGAAATTGGAAGTGATCACTATTTAGTCTTGAGCAAGATAAAATTGAATTTCATATTGAAAAGAATAACATGTAAGAAATTTTTAAAGCGAATAAAAGTTGAGCAGCTCTCAGATGTGAACTGTAGACTAAAATACACAAAGATTATTGAAGAAAAAATGAAAGAGTTTGAGAACAGGAATCAAACCTTGGAGATTCAGTGGCAAACTCTGAAGAAAACATTGATTGATTCTGCCAGAGAAGCATGTGGTGAGGTTGTCTGTAAGGATAAAAAAATCAGAACTCCCTGGTGGACACAGGAAGTTAAAGAGGCAGTGAAGGAAAAGAAGAAAGCATATCAAAAGTTCCTGTCAAATAAGTCAGCTTGTGCTCTTAGAGAATACAGAGACAAATGCAAGAATGCTAAACACTGTGTAAAACTAGCTAAACAAAAGTCATGGGAAGACTTTGGCAAGAATATAGAAAATAAATATCAAGAAGGTGGCAAAATATTCTGGCGGTTGTTGAACAAGCTTAGGAATGGAGGAAAGAGTGCTGTAAAAGGAGTTAGAGATGATAAAGGTGACATGAAAATGGGAGAAAAAGATATCCTTGAAGTATGGAGTAATTACTTTGAAAAACTGCTAAATGAAACAAGCAGTGATGACAGCACAGTGGTAAAAAACACTGACCAGGCATGCAGTCAGGAATACATATCCATACTCGAAGTAGAAAAAGCTATCAAAGGCTTGAAATGTGGAAAGGCAGCAGGAGTAGATGATATTCGACCAGAAATGCTGAAGTATGGTGGTATAAAAGTCTTACAGTGGCTGCACTGCATAGTTCAGAAAGCCTGGACAGAGGGACGAATTCCCGATGAGTGGAGTAGAGCTCTCATAGTACCCATATATAAAAAGGGAAATAAAACTGCATGTGAGAATTACAGAGGTATTTCCCTACTCAGTGTTCCTGGCAAGATCTATGCAAGTATACTTCAGAAACGGTTGAGAAGAATTGTGGAAGAAAAGCTTGGTGAAGAACAAGCTGGATTCAGGCCAAATAGAGGCTGTCACAATCAGATCTTCACTTTACGCCAAATAGTCGAGAAAGCATGGGAATATAACAAATATCTGTATTTAAGTTTTGTCGATTTGGAAAAGGCATATGACAAGGTGCGAAGAGAGAAGCTATTCAATACGCTGCAGTTATATGGTGTCAATGGGGCATTATATCAAGCAATACTTAGTCTTTATTTGAGTTGTAAGTCAGCAGTTAGAATTGAAGGAAGTACGGTAAGATGGTTTAACGTTAAATCTGGTGTGAGACAAGGATGTACATTATCCCCTCTGTTATTCAGTGTCTATATGGATCACATTATGAAGGAATGTGGTATTAAACACGATATCAAAATTGGAGATGTTAATGTCAGCTCTTTGCTTTATGCTGATGATGTTATACTTCTAAATAAATCTGCTACAAGTCTGCAAGATTCTCTGACTAAATTGAATAGCTGTTGTAATAGATATGGTATGAAGGTCAGCAATAAAAAGACAAAGACAATGAAAATAGGCAGAATCGTTGAAAATCTCAACTGTGTTGCGAATGTAGAACCTGTGGAACAAGTAAAACATTTCAGCTATTTAGGCACGATTTTTACTGAAGATGGTAAATTAAATATAGAAATAGACAACAGAATCAGCAAAGATGGTATGGTGGGAAGTCAATTGAATAATTCATATGGAATAAGAGAGAAATTAGTCGGAACACTAAATTAGCTGTATACAAGACAGTGTTCAAACCAGTTTTAACTTATGGATCTGAGAGCTGGGTCAGAAGTAAAACACTTGACCAAAGTCTAGAGACCACAGATATGAGAGTCCTGAGAAAGATTATAGGCATGAACAGATGGCATCAATGGCAATATCATATTAAAAACGAGGATATTAGGAAAGAACTTGACATTGTCAGCATCCAGGAATGCGTTAGCAGAGCTAATTTCAGGTGGTATGGTCACTTAAATAGAATGGGCGAGGAAAGATCAGCAAAACAAGTGTTCTCTGCCAGGTTGGCAGCAAAACGACCCAGAGGAAGACCAAGATATAGGTGGATTGATACGGTACAAAGTGCCTTAGACGATAGAAATATAAGATCTGATAATGTTGGAGTCTTGACAAGTAACAGACTGATTTGGAGGAAAATTGTAGATAGGAAATTAATAATGATGTAATTTTTTTCATGTTGTACATTCATATCCTGTACACCCCTTGAGGGTACATGGCAGGAATTTGATGATGATGATGATGGGTTTCTTCTTGATGGGGAGGAGGTTGAAAGGATCCAGAGGCGAGTGACCAAGATGATAGCAGGTCCATGGAATGAACCTTATGAGAACAGGTTGAAGATTTGTGGGTTGCAGAAATTGGTTGATAGGAGGAAAAGGGGTGATATGATTGAGACATTCAAATTACTGAAAGGTTTCTATAAGATTAATTCAGAGGATATTTTTGAGAACAGGACTGGTGGTTGGAGGACTAGGGGCCATCCATGGAAACTGGGCAAGAGTGTGGTTAGCAAGGGTGTTAGAGCTAGATTTTTTACTTGGAGAGTGGTAAATGAGTGGAATAAGCTGCCAGAGTCTGTTGTGGGTGCCATGACTGTGAATGAGTTCAAGGCAAAGTATGATAGATACTGTGTGAATGTTGAATAGTTGTTCTTGACATGATGTTAGGGCCTTCTTTGATGAGTCTAAGGACTCCTTGGAGCTGTCCGTAATAATAATAATATGTGCGTGTGTGTATGTATATGTATATATATATATATATATATATATATATATATATATATACACATACACACACGCACATATTATTATTATTGCGTGCGTGTGTGTATATACATACACACACGCACATATATATATATATATATATATATATATATATAATTGAACATTATTTACTCAGTAGAAAATGTATATAAAAATAAATTTAAATGACTCTATACCGAAAAAGAAGAGTTTAATGTTAAGATATGACTAGTTTTTGAAATTTAACTTCTTCAGGTATCACAGGAAAAGAATTAAATAAAAAATAACAGAGACATGATAAAATACATTAACAGATCAGTATAAAACACACAAGTACATTTAAAAACAGGAATGCGTGCTTGAGTTCCAACTGAAATTGACTACATGCGTGAGCTGGCACAAGTGCGCCAGTACTGAACAGTTGCAATGTGTGCATCAGAAATATTGTAGCTAAGGCTGTTATTGATATGAGATGAATCAAGCGATATTTCTCTAGATTCAATTATTCTTCTTTCAAGTTCTTAATTGTAATATATATATATATATATATAACAATTAAAAAAGTTAGGAAAGATTAACTGATTTAAAAAGTACTATCTCACACAAAGGGATAGATGTAGACCATCGGATCTGTTTAAGTTAGGTGAAGTAAGTTTTACATGTTTTTTTTATAAAACCGTTTCTTGTCTTGTTCCAATGAACTCTATGTCTAGTGTTGATGGCATGCTCTGCAAGTCCAGACTGATGGTAACCTACATTTCTCAGTCTATAGGAAGAAGAGCCATACAGGCCATTATATCCATTTTGAATCTCATCACCATCCCAATCAAAAGGCAGTAACTATTAAAACACTGGTTCATCGGGTCCACTCCTTTTGTTCTTGAGATGAAGAATAAAAGGAAATTTAATGATCTTTTTTAGTTATCTTACATTAGCTTTAGCTACCAAGGTGGGGCCTTTTGGAATTGTCAGTAATTGTTTAATTAGCTTTTTACATGTACTGAAGATGCCTGTGATACTCGAGAGAAAATTCTACTAATAAACAGTGCTGTAACGAGGGTGTGGCGAAAGAGGCGTCCACCACAGGCGCAATTAGGTTTGGGGCGCAAAACGTAAAAAATAAAATTAAATAAATAAATATAAAAGTCTGCTATTTTATATTGTATTTTTAAATTTCGGCAATATGCCACTTTAGACATACAAATTCTGCAACACAGCGGAATTCCGCTACATTTGGCAACACCGGTGAGTTCCAATTCGTCTCGAGTTAGATGGCAACAACAGCGCCTAAAATCACAACTTGAACCACTTGAGCATAACATTTCTTTGCAATTGTTCTCGTTTTTGTCTCAAGTAAATTGTTCCGTCGCATCATTAACTATTAATGCCTTTTCCCATTTTATGATTTTGTAGAATTTTGTATCTCCAAATTCCCGTCTAATCCTAAACATTTGCATAGATAAGCTAATACATTCTTCGGTTATCCTCCTAATGTGTCTATTTTCCCATCCCAAGTTTACCTTCCATATTATAATTTTAATCCCTTTATGACCTCCTTCGATATCGTTCCATCTACCTGAATCCCTCATTTCATGACCCACCCACAAAAATTATTCGCCATCCCTTATTTACACCCATCAAACCCAGGATCCAATGAAAATCAGGATCTTCCCACCCTCGATATTTCCATCCATCTCAACTTTTTGTAGATAATTACATGATTTTTTAAATTCTCTTATTATTAAGTCTTGTTGTCATTCATAACATCAGTTGTTTGTTGCTGTGTCGTAATTACTGTTAGATATTTTTGCTATTTTGTGGAACAAAGCATACTGGAAAAGAGATAATTCTGTTTATATACAACATACTGTTACACTGAGTAAGTACTATAAATAATTATATTAATAAAAACACAAATTTAAATTAAAAAACACTTCTAGGGTAATATGCCACCATAAACACCTTCTGGTGCACAGTTTAAAAAAAATAAGAGAACAGAAGATTGAAAATATAAAGAAAAATATAATTCCAATTGATATCTTTATTAAAAAATCATCTACACCTCTAGTTCATTCAAACTTAACAAATGAATTAAATCTGTCTTCTACAATAGTCATGTTTCATGTGAAATTGAAACAGAAGAGAAAAGTACAATTGTACATCAAAACCAGGAAATCGAGAAGCAATGTAATAATGATAATTATTATGGTGGATGTAAAATTAGAAAATATTGATAATGCAAAAATAATAGATTTTAATGATCCCACAACATGGCACATAACCAATAGTAACATACAAATATTTGTTCAACATGGGCCCAAGTTGTGTGATAATATAAGTGTTTATCCTAATACAGAAAATCGGCATTTCAATAAAAAATGGTTTGTAAAAACCATGTCAAATGGAGAACAAGTACTCAGAAATTGGTTGATTATATTCCAAGCGAAAAGATGCACTGTTCTGTTTTCCATGTATTCTTTTTGGAAAAAATCAGAATGTATGAACCACTGCGGGGTTTCGAGACTGGCAGCATTTGAATCCTATGTTACCACGTCATGAAAATTCATTATATCATAAAAGAAATTACGTCAAATGGAAAACTTTCGAATCAAAAATTAAGAAAGGCGGTTTTACAGATGATCAATTACAAGAAGCAATTTTAAAAGAAAAAGAAAAGTGGAGGCATATTTTAAAAGTTATTTTGGATGCCTTCTGCACTGCGTGAAAAATAATGATGCTTTGAGAGGAACTTGTGAAAATATTGGTCATCCCGAATGTGAAAATTTTTTGAACACAATAGAATTAATTAGTCATTACAATCCTATTATTGTGCAACATATTGAAAGTCATAAGAAAAATCAAATTAATTATTTCTCTCCTATAATACAAAATGATATAATTAATATAGTTGCTTCTAAAATTAGACAGCATATTATTTCAAATATTCAAAAAGCAAAATATTTTGCTATTTTATTTGATAGCACACCTGACACTTCTCAGCAGGAACAGATAACTCAAAGTTTGCGCTATGTTAACATTGATCTTAACACGAATAAATGTAGCATTGAAGAAACCTTCATAGATTTTATTGTGACACATGAAAAAACTGGCAAAGCACTTGTGAATGACATCAAAAAAAAGTTAATATCAGATGGATTAAATATTAGAAATACAAGAGGACAGTCATATGATAATGGAGCGAATATGGCAGGTAAATACAAGGGGGTACAAGCCAGGATATTACATTTAAACAATATGGTGAGGTTTGTTCCATGCACTGCTCACAGCCTTAATTTAATAGGCGTTCATGCTGCACAAACATCTGTTTAAATAAAATCATGTTTTGGAACAATTCAATTTTTTAACTTTTTTTGTAAATTCTACTAGTAGATGGGATCTTTTAAAGGAAAAATAATCTGTTCATCTTAAAGGTTTAAGTGACATGAGGTGGTCCGCAAAAGTTAATGCGGTAAAAGCCTTACGAAATCAACTGCTGAGAGTTTATTTTTCACTTGGTTAGACTATAATAAGTTTAGTTTAATTCTTTATCCAAGTGTGAGCAAACAAAGTCTGTGCCTGAAAGTATCCTCAGGACTGGGGTAAGGTAGTACAACACCAAGGCAACTCGTTGCAAAGGTGGAGAAAGCTCTCCTCACTCCTATCTCAGTATCTCCCATAATGCAAAGCACATCTCCTTGCGGATATCTGTAATGTTATGCATTAAGGCAAGGGCCACTACCCATACCGGTTTCGACCTTTATTGAGGTCTCGTCAGTGGGAACCAGGCCCAGTAGTGGAGACACCAAGGCAGAAGCAATGAGAGGTCATCCAAACCTATAGGAGTTGCCAAAGGGTGTACAACCTTATTATTAAATTACTCCGGATTCAGAGAAAAATGTTGATTTATTTTTCACTTGGTTATATAGGAGTGAGGAGAGCTTTCTCCACCTTTGCAACGAGTTGCCTTAGTGTTGTACTACCTTACCCCAGTCGTGAGGATACTTTCAGGCACAGACTTTGTTTGCTCACACTTGGATAAAGAATTAAACTAAACTTATTATAGTCTAACCAAGTGAAAAATAAACTCTCAACATCTTTCTCTGAATCCGGAGTAATTTAATAATAAGGTTGTACACCCTTTGGCAACTCCTATAGGTCCGGATGACCTCTCATTGCTTCTGCCTTGGTGTCTCCACTACTGGGCCTGGCTCCCACTGACGAGACCTCAATAAAGGTCGAAACCGGGTAGTGGAAAATGGGTAGTGGTCCTTGCCTTAATGCATATCATTACACATATCCGCAAGCAGATGTGCTTTGCATTATGGGAGATACTGAGATAGGAGTGAGGAGAGCTTTCTCCACCTTTGCAACGAGTTGCCTTGGTGTTGTACTACCTTACCCCCAGTCCTGAGGATACTTTCAGGCACAGACTTTGTTTGCTCACACTTGGATAAAGGATTAAACTAAACTTATTATACTCTAACCAAGTGAAAAATAAACTCTCAACATCTTTCTCTGAATCCGGAGTAATTTAATAATAAGGTTGTACACCCTTTGGCAACTCCTATAGGTCCGGATGACCTCTCATTGCTTCTGCCTTGGTGTCTCCACTACTGGGCCTGGCTCCCACTGACGAGACCTCAATAAAGGTCGAAACCGGGTAGTGGAAAATGGGTAGTGGTCCTTGCCTTAATGCATATCATTACACATATCCGCAAGCAGATGTGCTTTGCATTATGGGAGATACTGAGATAGGAGTGAGGAGAGCTTTCTCCACCTTTGCAACGAGTTGCCTTGGTGTTGTACTACCTTACCCCCAGTCCTGAGGATACTTTCAGGCACAGACTTTGTTTGCTCACACTTGGATAAAGGATTAAACTAAACTTATTATACTCTAACAAAGTGAAAAATAAACTCTCAACATCTTTCTCTGAATCTGGAGTAATTTAATAATAAGGTTGTACACCCTTTGGCAACTCCTATAGGTTTGGATGACCTCTCATTGCTTCTACCTTGGTGTCTCCACTACTGGGCCTGGCTCCCACTGACGAGCCCTCAATAAAGGTCGAAACCGGGTAGTGGCCCTTGCCTTAATGCATAGCATTACACATATCTGCAAGCAGATGTGCTTTGCATTATGGGAGATACTGAGATAGGAGTGAGGAGAGCTTTCTCCACCTTTGCAAAGAGTTGCCTTGGTGTTGTACTACCTTACCCCAGTCCTGAGGATACTTTCAGGCACAGACTTTGTTTGCTCACACTTGGATAAAGGATTAAACTAAACTTATTATAGTCTAACCAAGTGAAAAATAAACTCTCAACATCTTTCTCTGAATCTGGAGTAATTTAATAATAAGGTTGTACACCCTTTGGCAACTCCTATAAGTTTGGATGACCTCTCATTGCTTCTGCCTTGGTGTCTCCACTACTGGGCCTGGCTCACACTGACGAGCCCTCAATAAAGGTCGAAACCAGGTAGTGGCCCTAGCCTTAATGCATAGCATTACACATATCTGCAAGCAGATGTGCTTTGCATTATGGGAGATACTGAGATAGGAGTGAGGAGAGCTTTCTCCACCTTTGCAAAGAGTTGCCTTGGTGTTGTACTACCTTACCCCAGTCCTGAGGATACTTTCAGTCACAGACTTTGTTTGCTCACACTTGGATAAAGGATTAAACTAAACTTATTATTGAAATCAAATGCCTTTAATAATACAACTTCTTAATGAAATGTGTGATGGACAAAGACAAGTTACAGTAGACTCTGTAACAAATGCTCGAATGTTGCTAAAATTATTAACAAAATTTAATTTTGTTGCACTATTAATATTTTGGATACAATATTAGGAAAGATAAATCCAGTAAATTTACTTTTACAAGAAAAAAAAACCACAGTCGAAAATGCTGCGAAAACGATAAAAGCTCTAAAAAATGAAATTCAACAGTACCGAAATGATTTTTTCAATTCACTTCAAAATTTGACAAAAAGTTTAGCAGAAACAATAAATACTGAAACTTACATTCTAGAAATGAGACGGTGCAAAATAAAAAATATGCCTGGTGAGAAAGCTACTGATGATTCGTTTGCCATGAATGAAACTGCATTACTAAAAAAAGAAATATGTGAAGTTTTGGATATAATACTCATACAACTCAAAGACAGATTTACTGCTTTACAAGAGGTCACAAACGACTTCAGTTTTTAAATGGAAATGCTTTGAAAATTGTGCAACTAGATGATCTCAAACGATGCGCAGCTGACCTGGCATTGAATTAAAATAGCCACTTAGATGCTCCAGAATTTGTATGTGAAATTGAGAGTTTCAAATATCAAGCCATGAAAGTTTTTGAAAATTTAGGCAATATAGACGCTTTTCAAATCTTGCAAAAAAATTATGAACTTTCATTATAAAACACGTATCCAAATCTAGACATAGCATTAAGGATTTTCATAACAATGCCTGCAACAACAGCTTCCTGCGAACATTTGTTCAGCAAATTGAATATTGTAAAATCGTACCTTTGTTCTTCTATTGGACAAGAGCGATTGACAAACATGTCTATAATATCAATTGAAAAAGATATTGCAAAAACATTAAATTATGATGATATAACAGATATGTTTGCAAATGAAATAGCTAGAAAAATTTCTTTATAAAATATGCTGAACTTATTTGTTTTTATTATATTATTTTATATTATACCTATGTCATGTATTTCTTTAATTTATTTGTCATTGAATATGAATAAAAATTTGTTCTTATTTAATAGATTATTTATTTATACAAATGCATAATTGGATTTACAGGCAATTCATTTTGATGGGGTTAATAGTAAGTATTTAACATATTGCATTTAGTAAAATTTAACTTGTTACATTTAAATTTTTCTAAATTTTTGTCATTTTTGGGTTAGGGGGAATGCAAGTTAGACACTTGCCACAGTGCTTCATACCCTCATTACGGCACTGCTAATAAATAATATTTTACATGCGTTAATTCCGTTAATATAATTTTAATTAAAATTTTAACATCTTTATTAACTATTGCTTGACTCAATTTCGCATCATCAGCAAACAACTGAATAATTCCTTTCAGATCTTTTCTTCTATTGCTAATGTACAAATTAAACAGTAGTGTCCCAAGAACAGAGCCCTGTAGCACATCACTAGTCACAGGCCTTCTACTGAACTCTACTCCTGGATAAACTATTCTCTGATATCTCTATCAATCCTCTTATCTACTTAAAGATAATGTAAACCTGTAACGTATCTTTATCCAACTGAGCTTTCACTGGATTATAAAACATTAAGCAAGTTACCGAGGCATGACCTACCCTTCACAAAACCATGCTGCCCCTCCCAATATAGTATTGGAGCCTCCTTTATGCAATGGAACTACATTAGACGGCGGTTATCGTGTTCACTTTGGGACAGTCAGTTTTCGATAACAATAACCGGCTGATAACATTAATCAAAGGATATAAAAAACTGTATCATTTATTTGAATTTATTGTTATGAAAACATTATTTAATTTACTGTTATAAACACCTTTTTAATAAGCAACAACATGAAATTTATTTTAAAAACATATCTAGTGTTATCTGTCATGTGTTTGAATATAGTAGTTCGTGAATAAATTGCTCATACTCATGCCTTTCGAAGTTTGTTGCTCTATGTTGCACACCACGACGAAGTATTGATAGAGCTTCTTGCATCTGAGCATTGGTTGGAGGAGCTTCTAAAATTTGTTCTTCACTTTCTTCCACTAGTTTAAAGTTCTCAATGGAAGCAGCTTGACATATTTCCGACACTGTCATTGTAGCCACCATTTCAACATTGTTATCAATATCCAACCAATTTTCAAATTTTTCTTTTGAAATACCGTCTGGGGTTTTATCAAAAATTTCATTTGTAAGATATTCAAATTCTTCAGAAGAAGGAGTTTCAGTGTTTGTTTTAAAAAAATCCATCTTTTTTGGAAGCAGTTTTCAATAGTCTTCTCTAAGACTTGCTTCCATGACATTGCTATGAAATGCAATGCATCAAGAAGAGAAATCTTTTTTGCAATTGCACTTGCATCAGATCAAGTTCAATTGCTATAAAAAGCTTGTATGATGCCTTGGTCACAAGAAGATTGCTTTGATGTTCTTTAACGATAAATTGTTTGTGTGTACAATTGCAGTTGTCTACTAACAAGAATGTGTACAATTGCAATTGTCTACTAACTTGGATGACTAATGGCATTTTCATCAATTGGTAACCAATTGATGAAAATGCCATTAGTCATCCAAGCATTTGCACTAGAACAGTAGTCAACAGGCAAACTTTTGACATCTTTAAAACACTGAGGATTTTTACTTTTTCCAATCACTAGGAGCACTTGTTTCTCACCTTTCATATTAGCACAACAAAGAACTGTCACTTGCTCTTTTGAAGATTTAAATCCTTTTAATACTTTCATTTTTAAACAAATAAGTATGCTCAGGCATTGCATGAAAATAAAGTTCTGTTTTCACTGTATTGTAAATATCCCCAGGAGAATATTCAGCGATAATTTTTTGCCACTCAGTCTTAATCCATACATCAGCTGATAAAAAATATCAGCACTTTTTTCTTCACCATAAATATGCTTGTACACAATATTCTCTCTCTTTTTCCACCAGTTAAACCATCCATCAGTTGTGGTGAAATTTTCTTTCCCCATTGATTTTGCAAGTTCTGCTTTTTGATGCATTAAATGCTCATTAATCGAAGCATTCTTTTCACAACATTACTAAACCAAATTGTCAATGCTGATTCAACTTGAGTATCCTTACCAGATCAGGCTCTCTTCTGATCCATGTTCTCATTAGTAAGAGCTGAAGTTTCAATGTTTGATATCTATTTCTTTAAGATCTTACACAAGAGTGGTTGCAAAAATTTTAAATGTACAGCTGCACTATGTTGACTCATTTTGGGAAACTTATCATAGCACTCCAAAATTCTTTGCTTTTCTTGAAAAGATAAATCTTTACTTTTTTTACTTGCTTCTGCCATAATGTTAAGGGCTGTAATTCATTTACTGAAAGACAGCATGAAAATAAACTCGAAAAATCACAATTCCACTGTATTTATACCCGCCAGCATTTTCCTGGAAGACATAAGATTTACGGAAGAATAAGATTAAAAGAAGATTTCGACAAATATTCTTTGTCAAATTTTTTTCCTGATTAACCCTTAAAGTTCTTAATTTAAAAAAAAGTGGGAGATGCAAAAGGCTAAACATTCGAGGATTTTGATAACAATAACCAGAACTTTGATTATAATAGACAGTTCATTTTTAATTCATTTTAAATCGTGAATTTCGGGACAGACTGATTTTGATAACAATAGCAGATTGATATTATCCACGATCACAATAAGCAGATTTTATTGTATTTTCCCCTAAACAATAAATTACACAATAACACAGTAATTAACTTTAATGAAATTAAAGTAGAGATATTTCGTATTAAAAATAACACTACATCATCAGTGCGTAGAAAGAAGCAAATCAAAGAAACGGGAATACAAGGTACATACAGCAGTCAGTGGTTTACCAATTAAAAACTACTGTCGAGTGCTAGCAATTCGTATTAATAAATGATATTATTAAAAACTATTTTGATAGATTGTAGCGTAAGCTAAAGCACATAGTTCAACACTAGGGCAACTCGTTGCAAAGGTGGGTAAAGTTCTGATCACTATTCTTAGTATTACCCATAATGTAAAACACATCTCCTAGGAGATGTATGATGTTATACATCGTAACCCACCTTTACAACGAACTGCCCTAGTTATTAAAGGGATAAAAATCCTATGTTGTTATATAGCCAGTAAGCTTTTCATTTTAATTACAGAACTGCCCTAGTGTTGAACTACGTGCTTTAGCTTATGCTACAATCTGCCGAAACTTTTATAGTTTACTATATTCGGCATGAAACTCTTTGATTCCGATCTTTGAGTTTCTTATTCAGCTTTGAAATAATATGGGATTTAAAATCCCCTTAATTTAAATAATGTTACATTGCCAAAGTGAAGCCTATTGGCTCTTTTATTTAAGTAATTTATGGGTGCACCTTTTTGACAACTAGTATAGCAAAGTACATAAGTTCTTTTTGCTATAACGTCAGTATTACCTGGTCTACCTAGTCACTGATGAGACCTCAATAAAGTTTGAAACCGGTCTGGGTAGTAACCTTCCACCATGATGTATAACATCATACATCTCCTAGGAGATGTGTTTTACATTATGGGTAATACTAAGAATAGTGATCAGAACTTTACTCACCTTTGCAACGAGTTGCCCTAGTGTTGAACTACGTGCTTTAGCTTACGCTACAATCTGCCAAAACTTTTATAGTTTACTATATTCAGCATGAAACTCTTTGATTCTGATCTTTGAGTTTCTTATTCAGCTTTGAAATAATATGGGATTTAAAATCCCCTTAATTTAAATAATGTTACATCGCCGAAGTGAAGCCTATTGGCTCTTTTATTTAAGTAAAACTATTTTGATAGTCACACAAAATAAGAAGCTCCTGAACTTTTGGGGAAGAGAGACAATCATTCCAATTCAGATTTGGTCAATGTAAAAGGGCTTCGCAACTTGTTTTGAAAAGGCATTCATATTTAAACCTGCTTCTATGGAGAAGATGGGCTTCACACTGCAGAATACTGTGTTTAGTGTCAATACTATGTTGTGCCAGATCAGACGTTTGAAGTTTCATGTATTCGATATAATACTGATGTTCATTAATTCTTTTTTTCCACAGAACAGCCTGTCTGCCCAAAGTATGTTAGATTACATTCACGAAGTATCTGGTAAATGCCAACTAATGATGGAAGTGACAGTTTGTCTTTTGCGGATGGCAACAGATGAGAGCAATTTTGTTGATAGGAAAATATGTGGGAATGAGATGATACTGCTTCAAAATTCTGCAAATCGGTTCAGAGATGCCAGAAATATAAGGGACTGGAACCTTCAGTCTGTTGAAGAATCCTGAGGTGTTGGAAGTCAATTATCTACTGGATTTGATTAGGGTTGTAACCATTAAATTTCATTAACGTTTTGATAATGAGAATTTGATAATGTTGTAAGCTTGAGTGAGAAGAGCACACATTTAAAAGCACATTACCTCCATGTAATTTATCTAGTACTGAAAATCTGTGCACTGTTTTAATTAAGACAAAAGAACAACATATCTATTTCGAAAGCAGATAAAGGAAAAGCTGCAGTGTGTTTTTGTAGAATTTTGCTGGAATCTAGAAACACGAAAAATAGTTACTAATATTGCAATCCAAGTTTTCTACCCTAACTGGACATAAATCATCTCACAACAGCAGCACACCCTATCTTTTCTATCCATCCTAAAAATACTGTAACCCTCACACTCAATAGCTAGTATATCTGACTCTGAGAGCTAGGTCTCACTAATGCCAATAATCTGAGGCAACAACATATTCATCAAGGCAACAAACTCAATCCCTTTGTTCCTGATAGTCCATTAATTTATTTACAGACTTAATACATTATCTTCAGGCTTTTTGTATACTCACCTCTGTAGTATGCATGACTCAGCTAGACAACATCTATTCATATCTATAATTTGCTTAAGCAGACATCCTTGCACATACTTAAGTCTGAATTAGATGAATAGAGAACATCCTTTCATCGTAATCACTTCCACAATAATGGATATTTGTATCATTATCACGGGCAACTCCAAGGAGTCCTTAGACTCATCGAGGGAGGCCCTGAACATCACGTCCAGAACAACTATTCAGCATCCACACAGTATCTATCATACTTTGCCTTGAACTCATTCACAATCATGGCACCCACAACAGGCATTGGCAGCTTATTCCACTCATTCACCACTCTCCAAACAAAAACCTAGTTCTAACACCCTTACTCTTGCCCAGTTTCCATGGATGGCCCCCTAGTTCTCCCACCACCAGACCTGTTCTGAAAAATTTCCTCTGAATTAATCTTGTAAAACCCTTCAGTAATTTGAATGTCTCAATCATATCACCCCCCTCTTCTGCCTATCAGCCAATTTCTGCAACCACAGATCTTCAACCTGTTCTCATAAGGTTCATTCCATAGACCAGCTATCATCTTGGTCACTCGCCTCCGGATCCTCTCTACATCCTCCCCATCAAGAAGAAACCCTGGCACCCAGATTTGGGTACAGTAGTCAAGATGGGGTCTTAATCAAGGCTCGATAAAGAGGAACAATAACTTGCGTGTTTCTGCTCGTCAAAGTATTCTTCAACTAAGCGATCTAATGAGCTGATTTAGCCACTTTTGCAATGTGCCCCCTAAACTTCAGCTCCCTGTCCACCAAAACTCCCAAATCCCTGGCCTCATCAATCTCCTGGAGTACAGTTCCACCAATGTAGTATACTGCTGCTAATCTTTTCACCCCAAAATGCATTACCTTACACTTTGCCACATTAAACTGGCATCCATTCTCCTTAGCCCAGTCTTCCAATCTATCAATATCATCCTACAAAATTTTGATATCATGTGGATTCACTATTGCTCTACCCAACTTTGCATCATCAGCAAACAAATGAACAGTTCTTCTCAGTCCTTTCCTATATCCTTAATGAACAAATTAAACAACAGTGGTCCAAGAACAGAACCCTGCAGCACTCCAGTAGTCACAGGCCTTCTTTTGGACTCTACTCCTGAATAACCTACTTTCTAATATCTCTCCATCAACCACCTTCCTATCCATCTCACCAACCCTATACCCATCCACATCTGCCACAGTTTACTGATTAGAATTCCATGTGGTATCCTGTCAAAGGCCTTAGCAAGGTCCAGCAGTATCACTGTAAACCCATTACCCTTATCCAGTTCAGCAGTCACTGTGTTATAAAACGTGAGCAAGTTATGAGGCATGACCTACCCTTCACAAAACCATGCTGTCCCGCATACAGTATCCCATTATCATCTATCCATTCCTGTATTTTCCTCTTGACTACTTTCTCCAAAACCTTGACGACTCCTGATATGCTGATCAGTCAGTAATTTGCAACAGCAGTCTTGGAGCCTCCTTTATGCAATTGAACAATAAACACAGTTCTTCCATAATTTAGCTGCTTTTACACATAGATTCTCACCATTTCTTCCATAATGATCTAGTTTCCCTGTCTTTGCATTAAGTCTCATCTCAATAAATAATTTTTCCAGACTCCTGATACCAAACATGCAGGCCATCCTTTGTGTACACAGTATTTATTACTAGTTAAATCATTTATACCTACAAGAACTACCATCTCTTAATACTTTTCTTTTCTTCAATTTTATAAATTCACTATAACATTTTTTATATATATTCTACTTTATCACCTAATTATTACTCAATAATGTTAATAATCGTTTTTTTCTAATTCCCACATTTGACTATATAATAAAATCTCAATCTTGAGATTTCAAAAGTTAATTCACTTTCAATACTCCCACTATTTTCAGCACTGGCATGTTTCTGTTGAGTGGGGAAAAACCTTATTCTCAAAATGGTGCCAAAAAATGTTCTTATGCTTTCGTTACTATTGAAATGGTACATTAATATTGCAATTTCCCAACAAAATGTTAGAAAACATGAAACATAGCAAATCCAATAAAAAAATTTTTTTTAAAAAGAATCAGCATTAAAAAGCATGATTAACCTCTCTGGCCGATGTGGATGAATTAGGGAGACCAAACTGCACTTCTTATCCATATTATTCAATAGGTGTTACAGAATCGTATCCAGATTTAGCTGAATGTCTATAGATGCCCTTGCCGGTTGGTGTGTTAAAAACAGATACAAATCACCTATTTCACAGGAGTTTTAAACAAACTGACCTTTCATGTAATAGACTCCATTGCAAGCACAAGTGAACTTTAGTTAATAAGTTTGTATTTACAGAAGTTTGTTTCTTGCATTTATTTTCTTTCATATCTTCAAGTTTTGTCTGTTATTGTCTAAATTTGTAACATAGACAAAACTAAAAAGATATGAAAGAAAATAAATGCAATAAACACAGTTTCTGATAGGGTGTATTTTATCATTTACACACTCATTCTTTCACACTCTTGGCATACCAGTCATAGCAAATGCAACTCATATGTGACCAACCTCAAGCAGTGTTCAAATTATTATAGTATTAACAGTATAGTATTATTTTTAACTGAGTAGTTTTCAATTTATCACTGCATATCAGTGATAAGCATAACAATATCAATTAGCAATTGCTGGAATAGAACTATGAGCACAATGTTCATAGTTCTATTCCAGCAGAACTATATTGATAGTTCTGCTGGAAAATTAAAGGGGAAACTCATTAAAATCAAAATTACTGAATTTTTTTCTGACCTGGTTCCAAACTATGAGAAACTTAAGTGATTTAAAAGAAACATTACTTACATTTGTAGAAATTTGTTTTTCACTTGATGGTCCAGAACCACTTGGAAAAACACTCTTCTGCAGCTGAAATGATGAGCTCTGTAGAATTACATCTTTATCAGGAAAACTCAAATCTATTTTTTTATCAGGAAAACTAAAAGAAGATTTTAAGGCAACTTCTTTCAAATAATCATCATGATCAGATATCTGTTTTTTGAGATTCTTAATTTCCTCCTAGTATAAAATAAATATGCAAAATTACTCTTCTGTATGAAGCATTGATCATTAGAAAAATTAAAGGTTTGTAGAATCATAATGTAAAATCATAAATATTTTCCACACAAAGTTGTACTTGCTTAAGAAATCTTCTCTGCCTTAATTTGGGATTTTAGATAGAAATTGTCTGCTGTTAAGTTACTGTAACCTTCAACTGACAATCATGGAGTATTTGCAAAAAAAGAAACACAAATTGCTTGTAATATCCAAAACACTGGACATTACAATAATCCACAAGGAATACATTTTCTTTTTCTAACTAGAATATAAGGTGGGCCCAATACAAAATTTTTATTTATGATAAGAACTTCTAATGAAAATTTTGCATTCTGTGCAGGTTTTTATTGTCAAGAACAATTCACTCATGAATCAATAACATAAACAACTTTTTTTGTTTCAGGAATTACTGTTTTTGAAGTTACAATCCGTTACACGCTCAAACTACTAGCCTCGTATTGTCCTAAGATAAGTGGGTAAGCTTTCCTTTTAAAGTTCATATATTTTTATCATCTATTATTTTTCATAGTCTGTGGTACATAACCCCAAAGCAACCAATTAAGGAAAGCAGTTACATGTGATGGGTTATTAAACAAGAAGGAAATTTAGATCTTTGCATCTTCTCTTGTATTCTAACCTACACACTAAAAATTAAGCTTCATTAATTTAAAGATTTATTACATTAAGAAGAAAATTAAACATACCTCTTTTTGTTTTGAAGTAAGGAATGACATTATTTAGTACTAAACCTAATGAGTGAACCTAAAATAGTATGGGATTTGAAGAGGGAGGGAAAAAAATTCAAGGTAAAGAAACCAATACGTCAGCACAGAGATAACAGTAATAAGCAATTAATGTGATGTCATTAGCCCTCTACACATGTAGCCAAGTTGTGAAATTACTTCATTTGCAAACTTTGCTTGCTTTGTTTGCTTACATTTGGAGAAAGAATATAAACTTTGAATCCATTCGGTTTGTGGTTGTCATTACTAAGGGACAGAATGAACCCTTTGTATAATCCAATCCCTTTCTTGGCATATCTTTAATTTAAAGAACAAAAAAACAGTAATATACATGACATGCCAGCAACATAAAACTCACTCATATACCCCTCCACACACACTTTTCTCCCTATTAGTATCTCTTACTATGATAGATATGTGGACAATGTCCTATGTATCGGTAAAAGGAGTGCCATGCAAAAATTTTGTGTGCAATAAACATGAAAAGACCCTATCTAATCTTGTTCTTGTGACAATTAAACAAGATAAATTGATGTTACTGTTCAAATAATATTGATTTGTATTTGTATAAATTGATGTAATTTATCTTGTTTAATTTTCAACCATGCTGATTCCAGAGATCAGAAACTATTTTATTCAATAGTTTCTGGACCCTTTCCGACATCTCTTCTTCCATGAAATGAAACCAGAATCTCCTTACTTCTACAAGTCAGAATCCTCTACATCATTGCCAGAATTTGTTGTGTTGTCATCACAATTTTGGCAATCCTTATCCACAATCAGCCCAAAATCTCTTATTTTCTCCACGTCCTACAATACATTCTTACCAAGAATAAATAATACATCCCATCTTTGTTTCCAAATTTTAAAACCTTACATTTGCCAACATTAAACTGGTATCCCCACTCCCATTCCATTCACTCAACCTATTCAAGTCTTCTTGTAAGGCCACAGCATCTGCTATATTCTTCATTGTTCATCCGAACTTTGCATCATTTCAAACAACCGAATAACCTCCATTCAAATCTTCCCCAATATCATTAACATACAGGTTAAACAGCAATGACCCTAAAACAGATCCCTGACACACACACACACAACTAGTGAGTTTCCTCTTCCAGGATATTGCTTCACAATACACTTTGATGACACCTATCAGAGAGCCAATCTGTAATTCAATACACTAGTCTAATATCTAATCCCATCCACTCTAGTTTGACTATCAACTGATCATATGGTAATCTATCAAAAGCCTTTGCAAAGTTTATGTATACTACTGTGTATCCATCTTCCTCATCCAATGTAACTGGACGAGGGAGATGGATACCTTATTGTAATAAGTAGATTACTAAAACATGATCTCCTTTAGCAAATCTGTGATGTAAATCAATGATAATATCACTGTTGTCAACTCAATTCTGGATCCTAGTTCTCATCAGCCTCTCCAACACTTTAACCACTACACCTGACACACAGATTGACCTATAATTTGATGCTTGAGTTCTGTCACATCCCTTATAAAGAAGTACAATCTTCCCTTCCTACCACTCCTTTGGAACGGGACCCATGCAGCCCACTCTGAATTCTTGCCCAACTATACTTTTGCTGAGGATTCTGTTGTTGTGCTACTGTGTTTCTGACTTACTATCCAATCACTTTACTCCAGTAATTACAGCAGAGTTTCATGGCATTCAGTTTGTAATTATGCATACAAAAGAAAACTGCTACCAAAAGTGTATAATTTATACAGACTCACTAAGTTCTTTATTGGCCATCTCATCTCCTGTACATAATCCACATCCAGTGTTTTGCAAGATTTTACATTTGTTACACAGAATGAAGACCATTAATTTTGATGTTTGGTTGTGCTGGATTCCCAGCCAGATTGGAGTTAATGGAAACGAGACTGCAGATGCAGATTAGCTCATGCTTTTTTTCACAAGCTTCCACCTTAGTATCACTTAGTCAGTGGGAGCCAGACCCAGAGGTCTGGCTCCCACTGACGAGAATTCAAGAAAGGTCGAAACCAGTCTGGGTAGTGGCCCTTCCCTTAATGCATAGCATTATACATGTCGTCAAGGAGATATGATTTGCATTATGGGAGATACTAAGACAAATAGTGATGAGAGTTTGGTCCACCTTTACCATGAGTTGCCTCAGTCCTGAAGATACTTCAGGTGCAAACTTTGTTTGCTTACGCTTGGATAAAGGATTAAACTAAATTTATTAAAGGTAAGACTCATAATAAACAAATATCCCAAGACAGATGTTAACTCCCTGGCACATTCCTTCAAAATATGTAGTGATATATCATCAAAGCCCACAGCATTATTAACATCAAGTTTGCTCAATTCCCTATATATCTCTTGCTCACTCACAGTCAGTTTATCCTCATCATCTCCACTGCTCTCAAACTCTCCATGATGTCACATTCACAAGGATGAAAGACCTTTATAAACTGCTCATTAAATATCTCGACTATATACTCTGCAGCAGTTGTCCTTATACTATTTTCTACAATCAGCATCATGCTACAATAATCATTCTTTTTTTTTTTCCTTCATTACCTAACTGTTGATCATACTGAGTTACCCTCATTGCCTGTTCTTTGTACTCCTCATGGAATTGATTATTATTGTTGCCTCCATAATGCCTTCTTTCTCTATACTGCACGCTTAATCTCTTCATTCATCCATTTCACACTTACCTTATTTAACCTTCTGACTCTTGGAATATATTTAAACATTGTTTCCATTAGATTGTTCTTGGATATCATCCAAGCAACACTGATCTGCTTTCCACCCAATCCCTTATTCCATGCTACAGCTGCAAGCTGTCTCCTGAGCTTCTCATAATCCCCAGCCTCATAGTTACACAAATATCCTTTCCTCACAGAAATCCTCACATAGCTGGTAATCATTTTGAAGTAATTCTCACAAACTGGAGAGACCTCTTTTATAACAACATCCAGTGATGATATGCGACGAGATGATCAAATCCAATGCCCTCAATCCTCGTGTGCTCTCTATTACATACCCTTTTCTACAATCCATGTCATCCTACCATAATCATCCTCTTTCTTTACTGGCTACATATCGAAAGAACTCCCTAGGACAGCCACTAGAGAGTCACAACATGAGTAGTGTTAGAAAAGAGTTCCAGAAAAGTGCTACTTTAAGTAATAACTGGTAATACTGACATAATTTTAGTGTAGTATTTTGATAACTTAGTGCATCTGTGTGATTGGCCTTGGGAAATTATTACTAATTTTATTAATTGAAATCTTACCTTCTTTGAATGGAACACAATGGCAGTACTTAGAAGGTTAACACAAGCGAGAGTCGACCAGTGTAACTAGGTGCATGCTGCAAAAATCAAGTGCTGTTAACGACATAGACTTTTCAAAAATGGTTCGATGTCGTGAGCGTAATATGTATGTGTGTGAAATGTGACAGATGTGTTTGTGGAGAGACTAAACAGAAGACGAAAAAGTATGGATTTGTAGGAAGTGTGACGTTTTGTTAGGCTACGAGTTAACGAATGCAAAACAGACTGAAGAAATGAAAGCATCTGGAGCCCGGATTTCATCAGGAAGAATTATAATAATACAGTAATTCTCCGTGATAAAATGAGGAATATGTACTGTAATTTACTTTGCCAAGGCATTGCAAGCGGGTGCGGATTTCCCCACTTCGTCAGTTGTGTATCGGATGTCCACAAGTGCAGAATACGTTTGGCACTGATCCTGGTTACGTTAGTAAATTGTTGTTTGGTGTGCTTTGTTGTTTTTTTATTAAAGATAACAAAATGGATGATAAACGAAAAAAGGTTGTAGTGACTATGAAGGAGAAACTACGCGCTATAAAGTAACTAGACTCTGGGGTAAGGGCAAAAACTATTGCTTCGGAGGTAGGAGTCAGGAAAAGTACAGCTGGAGACTGGAAGAAAAATTGAGCAGAAATTGAAAAGTGGGTGCTGCCCAAGCTAGTGGAAGTGGAATGAAAGTAAGAAAAACGATGCTGAAAGGTAAGCATAAAGAAGTTGAGGAAGCTTTATTTTTGTGGCACATGAACACTTAAGAGGAAAAGGCTTGCCTGTTACTGGGCTGATATTGCAGGAAAAAGCATTGCAATTTAAGCAACAAATATATGTAGAAGGAGAAGATTCAGAATTTAATGCCAGTGACGGATGGTTAGATCGGTGGGAAAAAACGATTCAGTATTCACCAGATTACCATAAGTGGGGAGGCTTTATCCGCTGATAAAGAGGCTGTACCTTTGCTCAAAGACTATCTTTTTAAGCTTATTGAAAAGGAGGAAATTTCTGGGGAGCAGTTGTACAACTGCGATGAGAGCTGTTTAAATTATAAGATGCTCCCTAAAAATGCTTGCATAAAAAAAAAAGAAGCCACTGCACTAGGATACAAGAAAAGCAAGGAACGAGTCACCATCTTGGCTTGCAGTAATGCAACCAGCAACCACAAGCTTAGGCTTACGTTAATAGGAAAATCTAAGAAACCTAGAGCTTTTAAAAAACTGAAAAATCACGAATCACTACCCCTATCTTACACACGTCAAAAGAAAGCATGGATGAATTCAGAAATCTTTAAAACCTGGTTCCAAAATGAATTCGTACCAACTGTAGAAAAACATTTGAAAGACAACAATTTGCTGAGAAAAGCTGTGCTACTTCTTGACAATGCACCTTCGCATCCTGCCAATAAAACTCACAGATGGAGACATCAAAGCTTTATTTTTACCACCCAATGTGACTGCTGTTTGTCAGCTGATGGACCAGGGCGTCCTTGAAATGCTAAAGAAAAAGTATCGTCAGAGTTTTCTCAGTTCGTTGATATCAGCAATTGATAATAATGAAGACTGTGTAACCACTCTGAAAAAGATCGACTTGCTAGATGTCATAAGGTGGTTGGCCGAAGCATGGGAAGAGATTCGAAACATTCACTTGTAAAGTCTTGGAAAATTCTTTTGGATCATGAAGGTGGACGTTTCAACCTCGAACCTGTGTGTGAAACCGAAGTGGAAGATGAAAACGAGAAACTTGTTTCGTTGCTCAAAAATGTACCGAGCAGTGTGATGTCGATGCAGAGGACATTACAGAATGGATGTCAAACGACGAAGTTGATGAACTAACTGACAACGATATTGTGGAAATAGTGACACAGGGGGAAGAAGAAGAAGAGGAGGAGGCATCCTTAGATGACAGGAAAAATCTCATCGCACATTCGGAAGGGTTCAAGACGATTGAGGCAGCGCTGCAGTACATTAGTGAGCAGGAGGAAGCGATGCCAGCTGATATCATCTGCTTGCGCAAGTGGAGGGACATTGCGTCGCAGAAGAGGGCTAAAAGGGTGAAGCAGTCATCTATCAAGGACTTTTTCAAAAACTAAAAACTGTAAGTTTTGACTCTTTCATCTTAGGCCTACCTTTTCACATTTGTGTGAAAAGGTAGGCCTAGAACTCTGGCCTATCCGGCATTTGTGTTATCCGGCCTGGCCTTCTGCCACATTAGGCCGGATAGTTGAGTCTACTGTAATGGAAATGGAACGAAAGCTAGTGAGACTGAGAGAGTGAAGAACGCAAGAATGTAGAAGTGAAAGTAAGTGATAAGGGAGCAAAAAAGAGGTATAAATGAGGAAATGGAAGTTAGGCATTGCAGAACACCTGCCTATCCGGCATTTGTGTTATCTGGCCTGGCCTTCTGCCACATTAGACCAGATAGTTGAGTCTACTGTAATGGAAATGGAATGAAAGCTAGTGAGACTGAGGGAGTGAAGAACGCAAGAATGTAGAAGTGAAAGAAAGTGATAAGGGAGCAAAAAAGAGGTATAAATGAGGAAATGGAAGTTAGGCATTGCAGAACGAGAGGTAGCAAGATTATCGAAGTGACAGAGTGAAATTGTTGGAATGCAAGATTTGATAAAACAGTTATTCAAAATAAAAAATGAAATGAGGAATATGCAGAGTGATATCAGATGTTTAGTGGAAACAAATGAAAGTATGCAAAAGAATAGAATGAAAGAAAAAAAGATAAAACAGGTTATGAGTGAGTCGAAAATAGCAGTGTATGGAAATTCCATTGTTAGAGGATTGGTTAATGAGAGTCCATAAAGTCTGCTATCCAGGGAGGAGAATGAGCAAGATAATTCACACTCTGGACATGAAGAAGAATGAGCAAGAGAATTACTGATGGTTGTGGGGACAAATGATTTAAGTGAACATAAGGAAAATGTAAGAGCAAATATCAGAAAGTTATTGAGGATAGTGAAAGATAACAGTATAGTGAAAAAAGTTGTCAATGTGTTGCTGAGGTATGACAATGAGTTGAGATGAAGAGCCAGAATCATGAATGCTAGTGGAGCTGTGTGAGGAGAAGGGAGTACAGTATGTGGATATATGGCATGTATTCGATCTATTTACACATTTCTTCATCACCACCCTCCACATTCCCTGGCCTATAGCAACATCCAACTAAATATGTCATCCTGTCAAACTCCACCTCACACCACATTGCCTCAACCATTGACCATATATTCCCATCTCTTCCATACCACTCAGGAGAGTGGTATGGAAGAGATGGGAGTATTTGGCAATGGAAACAGTAGTAGTGTGAGAAGATAAAGAGGAACAGAGAAACGGGGGAGGGGGGGCTGGGTGGACAGGGAAATATAGCATAGAGAGAGTGGATATTAGAAGTAGTAGTGAATGTATGTATGGGGATGATTGGAATAGATCGAGATGTGAGTGGGGAAGTTGAGACCGAGCAGACACATGAGGTAAGCAGTGATAAAGGTGATTGGGCAAGGGTAGGTGTGGTGAGGAAATTACAACCAACAAGTGGCTTGGGTAGGTCTGGTTATAGACCTAAAAACGAACTGCTGTTTACTTACAAATGCCAGAAGTATCAGAAATAAAGGACACAAAATGGTATCAGTAATCGAGTTTATTTGCCCCAAAATTGTTGGAATAAATGAAACATAGTTGAATGAAGATGATATCCTTACAGGAATAGAAATGGAAGAGTACAGTGTTTTTCATGAGGATAGAAAGGACAAGATGGGAGGGAAAGTGCTGCTGATGATAGCAGGGGAATTATGTCCACATAAGGTAGACATGAGAGATGGAAATAGTGGCAATGGTTATGAGGCAGTGTGGTGTGAGGTGGAGGCTGACAGGATGACATATTAAGTTGGATGTCACTATAGGCCAGGAAATGTGGAGGGTGGTAGTAAAATTCGGACTTGTGATGAGTGGTAAAGCTGGTGAAAGTCTTGATCATTACGCAGAATGAATGCTCGCTTATACGTATACTTTTAGAACACATTCATACGCATTTCACTGATGTAACTCTAGTGATGTTATTTATTTCTGAAAAACTTGACACAAACTTGCTTTACAAGATTCTTGAAACTACAAAAACATTATAATTTGCCTTCAAACACTAATGTTGTACTTATTCTTTCACTTCGGGCACATTTAAAAAAAATGGATACCACACACAGCGGAAACTTTTCTAATCAAGTCCTAAGCGTCGTCTGCTTCTGTCACGACTGCAGCGCCTCCTCGCCAAAGTACACAGTTTTAAAGAGAATTCGCAAGTCTTTGTGACAAAAATCTTTACAGCTCCCTTTGGGGGAAGCACATCCGTCACAGGAGTGTCGATGTTGCATCTAAAAAAAAACTCAGGCGAGTAATTGACTCTAAAATACAAGAAATGAGGTGAGAGCTTTATGGTGCGATGCAGCTCCCACACACACAAAAAAAAATTATATAATTATCATTAACTAAACATCAAGAAAATATATAATCATTATTAAGAAACAAGCCAATAGCATTAATTAATTATATCAGTTTTTAATCTGGAAAGGGCATCAGCGTTACCGTGACGACTACCCTTTCTATATGTAACAGTCAGATTATAACGTTGTAGGGCTAAAGCCCATCGGGACAACTTGGCACCATGAGGGGCACTTTTAGTTAGATAGGTCAGAGGGTTATGATCTGAAATTACCTGTATTTCAGCACCAAATACCCATGTGTCAAACTTTTTCAACGCCTCCAAGACGCAAAAAGCTTCCCTTTCAATGGTTGACCATTTCATTTGACAGGAATTTAGTTTCTTACTGAAGAAAGCAATGGGCAATTCTTTTCCTTGTTCGTTGTTTTGAGCTAAACATGCGCCAATTGCTGTTGCTGATGCATCCGTATACAACTGGAACGGCTTGTCGAGATCTGGAGTATGCAAAGAAGGCATTTTTATAAGCTCTTCCTTGAGTTTCGTAAAAGCTTCATCAGCATCAGTAGTCCAAGGAATGTTGTTTGGGACACTTTTCTTAGTCAGATTTGTCAGTGGTAATACAATTTGGGAGAATCGTGGTATGTAGTCACGGTAGTAGCTAGCCAGTCCAAGTAGACTTCTTACTTCCTTCTTTGTTGCTGGTGTCGCTAAACCTTTTATAACCTCGACCTTCTCTGGGTCTGGAGAATGTTGACCGGATCCAATCAAATGACCTAGGAACTTCACTTGATTTTTCCCGAATTCGCATTTTTCTAGGTTTACTGTTAAACCCACCTCTCGTAATGTTTTGAAGACTTCATCTATGTGGGTGAGATGTTCAGACCATGTTTTAGAAAATATAGCCAAATCGTCGATATAAGATCGGCAGTATGCCTTATGAGGAGATAGTGCTTTATCTAATGATTTCTGGAATGTGCTTCCAGCGTTCTTCATTCCAAACGGTAAGACATTCCATTGATAGTGACCAGAATGCTTCACGAATGCAGTGAAGGGCTTTGCTTCCTTTTCCATAGGGATTTGCCAATATCCCTTGGTGAGGTCAACTACAGTGATAAATCTTGCTTGTCCTACCTCAAATAATTTTCACTTGGTTAGAGTATAATAAATTTAGTTTAATCCTTTATCCAAGTGTGAGCAAACAAAGTTTGCGCCTGAAAGTATCTTCAGGACTAGGGCAAGGTGATACAACACCAGGGCAACTCGTTGCAAAGGTATAGCAAGCTGTGGCATACCATTTGGCAACTCCTAGAGGTAGAGATGACCTACGAATGCTTCTGCCTAGTATCTCAGCTTGGGCCTGGCTCCCACTGAAGAGACCTCAATAAAGGTCGAAACTAGTCTGGGTAGTGGCCCTTCCCTTAATGCATAACATGAGACATATCCGCAAGGAGATGTGTTTTACATTAAAGGAGATACTGAGACAGGAGTGTTGGTTGCTTGCTACACCTTTGCAACGAGTTGCCCTGGTGTTGTATCACCTTGCCCTAGTCCTGAAGATACTTTCAGGCGCAAACTTTGTTTGCTCACACTTGGATAAAGGATTAAACTAAATTTATTATACTCTAACCAAGTGAAAAATAAACTTTCAACATCTTTCTCTAAATCCAGAGTAATTTATTAAAAAAGTGTGGCACACCATTTGGCAACTCCTAGAGGTAGAGATGACCTACGAATGCTTCTGCCTAGTATCTCAGCTTGGGCCTGGCTCCCACTGAAGAGACCTCAATAAAGGTCGAAACTAGTCTGGGTAGTGGCCCTTCCCTTAATGCATAACATGAGACATATCCGCAAGGAGATGTGTTTTGCATTAAAGGAGATACTGAGACAGGAGTGTTGGTAGCTTGCTACACCTTTGCAACGAGTTGCCCTGGTGTTGTATCACCTTGCCCTAGTCCTGAAGATACTTTCAGGCGCAAACTTTGTTTGCTCACACTTGGATAAAGGATTAAACTAAATTTATTATGATTTATTCATCTTGTCAGCAGGTGCATAGTGGAGTGTTCCGAAATCTTCATCTAGTTCGAAAACTAGACCGACATGATTAATTCTTTGAATATATGGTCGAAGCTTATTTATGTGGAGCTCCCTGATACTTCCATCCTTCATCTCAACCTTCGCAGAATGTGGTCTAGTAAGTTGGACGACTGTAGCAGGTCCTGTCCAAGTATTTAGAAGCTTATGAGAGGATGAAGGTAACAATACTAAAACCTTTTCACCAACCATGAAGGATTTTTCTTTGGAACGAAGATTATATCTGGAGGAGTATTGTTCTTGAGACCCTTTGGCATTCTCGGATGCAATTTCATGAGCTTTTCTTAGATTTTCAAGAAGCTCTTGTAAATAATTTTCAACCGAGTGAGAGGCAGCAGTTGGGATGACTCGTCCACCAGTCCAAATTTCTTTTAACAAAGATAAGGGGCCTGGAGGTAATCTTCCATATACCAACTGGAAAGGTGATAACCCAGTAGTGCTATGTGGTACTTCTCGGTATGCGAATAGAAGATAGAGAAGATGTAAATCCCAGTTTCTTCCATGTTCCTGTATATTCTTATTCATCATCTCTTTTAAAGTTCTGTTCCAATGTTCAACAGCGCCCATACTCTCAGGATGTCCTGGAGTGGAAAAACGTGGAGCTATGCCTAGCAGATCTTCAAAAGCTTGAGTGAGTTTAGATGTGAAATTCGTACCTTGGTCGGTACAGACCATTTTAGGAAATCCAGTCTGAGTAAATATCCTCATTAGAACATTACATGTAGTTTTAGCACTTATTTCCTTGACGGGTATGGCTTCGGCCCATCTAGTGCATAAATCAACAGCACATATTATGAATCGATGTCCTCTTCCCGATGGGGGGTTCTAACGGTCCGATACAATCCACGCTCCATACCTCAAACGGAGCTTCTGGTCTGACGATAGGTCGTATGGGGATTCTATCTCTATATGTAGCAGTCCTTCTCATTTGACATTCCTTGCAGCTTTCGCAATATTTTTTCACGTCTTGTTTAATGGTAGGCCAAAAGAATGAGTACTTGATTCGCTGACGGGTTTTCTTTTCGCCGAGATGGCCAGCAAGAGGGATTTCATGTGCCATCTTTAAGACATTCTCTCGTTTCACACGCGGTAGCACTACTTGTCTAATATTCTCGCCACAAATATGTTCATTATGAAGCAGAACCCCATTGTCAAACACATAGGAATTTTTCTGTCTTTTTGCCCATTCAAAACACCTTCGAAGCGTCTCATCATCCTTTTGAAGTTTGCCGAATTCGAATTTTGTTTTTTCTGGTATACACTCATTTTCTTCACCTGGTGGGGACTCTATCGTACTTACTGCCAATGCTGTACTGGTTATTTTCGAAGGCATGTCTTCATCTTCATCATCTTCTGACCGTTTATCGCTTAAATCTTTTGATTTCAGAACCGGTGTCTCCCAATGATGACTACTCTCATGTAGCTCGACGCTTTCGACCAGCATTTCATAGGCAGAGGAGCTCAGTAGCAGATCGGTAACCAGTTTTCTTGAGACAGCACATGTGACTGGAACATTACCATGTAAATTATCATCAATTTTCATTTCAAAAATCCTTAAGGGTGTTATTTCATTTTCTCCGAAAGCAGAAGATATTTCTATCTTACTTTCTCCATCATGGGGCGTATCTGCCACTAAATCTTCGCGCACTACCGATATTTGTGCTCCCGTATCTATTATTCCATTTAAAACCCTACTTCCACATTTGATTTTGACCGCCTTCAAATCATCTACATTTCGATCAATGTCCACTGATTTGGATACTGGAATGGAAATTTTGGCAGTCAACACACCTGATTTATCGTCATTCCCAGTGGTAGACGTTTGAACTAGGTTACTGTGTGCTGTAGTAGGAGTACCTTTTGATTGACTATTTTTCATACAAAACTTGGCAATATGACCTTCCCTTCTACAAGTAAAACAAGTTGGTTTGTAGTGAGGCTTGTATGAATCATCATTTCGCCACGGCTGGTACCATCTCGGTGGACTTTGAGAGGGAGATAACTTATTTTTGAATATTCGCTCAGCAGGTGGAGTATAAGGTCTAAACTTTTCAGTAACCTTGTCCTTCGGAATAGCTCCGATGGGCTTCCTTGATGTACTACGAACACTGTCGTATTCGTCCAATCTGTCAGCTAACTTGGTTGGAGAAACGAATTTTGTCCAGTCGTCTAAGAGATGTTCTCTCACTTCATGTGGTACTTTCTTCTTCAGTTGATCCGTAATAATTAGATCTTTTAACCCTTCAAAATCCTTGATATCAAGGCCACCAATCCACTCTTCGAAATAATTAGTTATTTCATAACAGAAATCCCTCCAAGATTTTTCAGCAACCTTTTGGTGCATCACAAACTTTTTTCTGAAACTTTCAGGATTCAGTCTAAATCTCTTTAGTAGAATTGTTTTAATATATTCATAATCTTCGCAATTTTCTTCTGACTCTCTACCAATTAATTGGACAATCTCAAATGGTAACAAAGTCAAGAGACATGATATCCAGTCTTTAACACCTATTTTTGTTCTCTTAGCTTGTCTTTCAAACAGGGATAGGTATATCACAATGTCATCCTCTTGTAATCTAAACCTAGGCATTAGCTTAATTAGTTCAAGACAATATGGTTTATTGTCACTGGATACTGGAGTTGAGGTTGGTTGAACACGCGCTTCAATTTCCAGTTTCTTCAACTCGACCTCCATTTGTTCTCTTTTCTGTTGGGCCCCCAATTCATCTTTCCGGCATTGGGCTTCTAGTTCTTCCTTCCGCCGTTGAGCTTCTAATTCTTCTTTCTTCATCAGTTCTTCCTCGAGTCTGGTACTAATAATCGTCTCCAACATCCCTTTAACAAATTCTTCTTCATAAAATTTACTTCCCGTAATAATCATTTTAAGATCTATCACTTTCATTTCAACAGTTGGCTTCTCTCCCAATTCTTCAGCCAATTTACGTAAATCTTCCTTTCTACCTTTGGTTAAATAAGTCATGGTGCTAAACAATAACTCTCTTTACTGATAAAAAAAAAATCACCCTAAAAAAAAGAATCAATTGCACTTTTTTTTTTTTTTTTTAAAAGCCCAAAAAGAGATGTATACATTTGGCGATTATGGGACTCATAATTAAATTCAACATATCATTTGTAAACATAGATAAATCTTACAATATTATCAGATAAAAACTTCAACTACACAATTTACTACACTTTCAAATACACAAATATATATATATATATATATATATATGTGTGTGTGGATATATAAAAACAAAACAAAAACAAAAAAATAGTTCCGATTTTACACCGCTACTATATAATAACTGAAATCTCGAAACAGAACTATCAAAACAGTATGCAAAAATTAACTATGATAACACTGTCGTGTTCTTTCTCTGGCGAGAAATCACAAGTTCTGACTGTTCCAAGCTGGAACTAACATGCAAAACAGGACAAATCGGTAACTGCAGAACAAAATAAATTTAAAATGAAAAAAAAAAAAAACTATTCTGAACTATCTGGGACGAAAATATAGCTTGAACACTGGCGTGTTTTTCATTTATCCAAACTGTTGTACTACTGTTCCAGGATGGAACAAAATTTGAATACTGACGTATTCTTTCTCTGGCGAGAAATCAAAACTACTACTGTTCCAGGATGGAACAAACTACGAACACTATTTTTTTTTTTGTTTTGTATTAAAACAGACTTTCGCCCAAATAATCAAAATAGAACTCTAAAACATGGGAGCATGCATTTACATAACGAATTGCTCTCACCTTGTAGGTCCTATCGACTGCGCCAGTAAAATTCGGACTTGTGATGAGTGGTAAAGCTGGTGAAAGTCTTGATCATTACGCAGAATGAATGCTTGCTTATACGTATACTTTTAGAACACATTCATACGCATTTTACTGATGTAACTCTAGTGATGTTATTTATTTCTGAAAAACTTGACACAAACTTGCTTTACAAGATTCTTGAAACTACAAAAACATTATAATTTGCCTTCAAACACTAATGTTGTACTTATTCTTTCACTTCGGGCACATTTAAAAAAAATGGATACCACACACAGCGGAAACTTTTCTAATCAAGTCCTAAGCGTCGTCTGCTTCTGTCACGACTGCAGCGCCTCCTCGCCAAAGTACACAGTTTTAAAGAGAATTCGCAAGTCTTTGTGACAAAAATCTTTACAGTGGTGATGAAGAAATGTATAAACAAGCTGTTTTGGTGAACAAAGGAAGGATGATTATTATGGGCAATTTTAATTATGGTGATATAGAATGGAATGAAGAGATAACATCTGGGTATAAGGAAAATTAATTTCTTGAGAGAAAACTACTTCAGATAGCATGTAAAGGAGGGCATGCGAGGATCGAGAGTTTTAGATCTGATCATTTCATCAGAGGATGTAATTGTGAGGGGTTTCGCACTTTCCTCCAGTTGGTGAGAGTGATAACCTGGGTTGTTGCCAACCATATGCAGACTTCTGTGAGGAAAGGATATATGTGGAATTAATAAGGCTGGAGATCATGACAAGCACAAGAGACAGCTGGGAGCTATAGCATGAAATGAGAAGTTGAGCAGTAAGGAAATAAATGCTGCTTGGGAACTGTATGAATGTATTCAGAAGGTCAAAAGGCTGAATAAGGTAGGTGTAAAATGGATAAATGAGGGAAATAAGCATAAAATCTAGAAGAAAAATGCACTTTGCAGACAGTACAAGATTAACAATGGTAATAATCAGTTGCATGATTTTTGTTGAGGTATTCAGTGATCAATTTATAAGGGTGTTTCATCTTTATCAGGGTGAAATCATGAGAAACTTGAGGACACAGGAGAGGATAGCTTAATTGTAAGTGAGCAGGAGGTATATGAGGAAATGAATAAACTTGATGTCAATAAGGCAATAGGATTTCATGACGTATCACCACACGTCTTAAGGGAATATTCCAGGGAATTGGAAGTAATATTGGCATGCCTATTTAATAAGAGTCTTATAACAACACAGGTTCCAAGGGAGTGAAAAGAAGATAAACTTGTTGCTCTGTATAAAGGTGGTGATAAGACTGTGGCTACAAATTATAGACCAATCTGTATATCTGGAGTTGTGGTGAAGGTTACTAGAGAAACTGGTGAGAACTAGGATAGAAGTGGGTTGATAACAGCAGTATTCTCTGTGGTTGTCAGCATGGATTTGTTAAAGGAAGATCATGTTTTACTAACTTACTTATGTAGTATAACAAGATGACAAGTCTCTTGGAGAAGGAAGATGTATACAGTGGATTTAGATTACGCAAATGCTTTTGATAGACTGTGACATGACAAGCTGTTAAATAAACTTAAACAGATTGGATTGGATAACAGACTTCTGAGTTGGATCAGTGACTGGCTGTCAGATAGGTATCAGAAATTTGTATACAGAGGTACAAGTATTATCCCGAAAGAGGAAGATCACTAGTGTGCTGAAGGGATCAATTTTAGGACCATTGTTGTTCAATTTGTAAATTAATGATACTGAAATGGGTTTAACTAGTGATATGCAGTTGTTTGCAGATCATGCAAAATTGGGGATAATAATATAGAGTCAAACAGATGTTACACCCTTACAGGAGGACTTAAACAGATTCAATGAATAGGCAGGTAAGTGGACCTGTCAGGTCAATGTTGTGAAGTGTAAGGTTTTGAAATTTGGTAAGCAATGATGAGATAACTTTAAAGGAGGTAGAGAAGAGAGATCTGGGAGTGGTGGTAGACAAGGACTGAAATTCAGAGACCACACTGCACAAGTTGTGAACACATAACATTGGATAATGGCAATAATGCAGAGGACCCTGACATGCAGAAATAAACAGGTTATGATGGCATTGTATAAGGTCTTGATCAGGTCTCATGAATTATTGTGCACAGATTTGGGCACCAGGTTTTCATAGTGACAAGGATATGATAGAAATGATCAAGAGATGATTCACAAAGGTGCAGTAGTGAATGTGGAGTATGATGACAGATTGAGAGAATGTAAATTGCAAAGCCTCGTGAATAGGAGGAGGAGGGGAGATATGATTCAGACATAAGTTAGGAGTTATCAGATCGACATGGACATTTTTTTTTCATAAAATGGGGGGGGGGGGGTGGAACAAGAAGCCATCCCTGAAAACTGTATAAGGAGGGTGTGAACATAGAAGTGAGGAGCAGATTATTTACATGGAGAGTGGTTGGTGAATAAAATGCAATGCATGATTATGTAGTGATTGTAGACACATTGATTCAGTTAAGGCAAAGTTGAATGAGCTTTGTGGGTGATAGTATGTACCTTTCATGATGAATCTCTGACTCCATGGAGGTCAGATATTAATAATAATAATACTGCCTGAAGTAGTTTTCCCTCAAAAACTTGAGAAACTCATTTTCTTTACTTCTGGTTGCTATCTCATCAATCCCAATCTATATTGCCATATTCATCAAAATCACCCATAATCATCACATTTTTCCTATTTGCTTGGATAAGTTGTTTATACATTTCATGGTCACTGCCCTACACATTACCAGGTCTATAGCAACATCCAAGTATTTCATTCTATTCAAATCTATCTTACACCATACTGCCACTATATCCCCTTTGCATCTCTACTTTGTATGGACATAACACTTTTTCTATCATCAATACCACACCACCTCCATTTTCACCCTTTCCATTCACATGAAATACATCGTACCCTTCCACCTTTATTCCTATCAGGATGTCATCCTCATCCAACCATGTCTCACTTATTTCAACAATTTTTGGGTGAATGAACTCGATCAATGCAACCATTTCTTTTGTTTCTGATACTTCTAGCATTCATATACAAACACAACAGTCATTCCTAATAACAAGTTTTACTAATACCCCTTATGAGATGTAACTTATCTGTACCTTACTCGAGCTATTTCTTTTTCTCCTTACCCCATCCAAGAACCTTCTTCAAATCCAACTGTTTTCCCTACATTCCAGACCATTCCCTTCTGGTCTACACATGCATTCACATCCTCCTTGCACAAATATCTTGCTCATACTGTTTCCCTATCTACCTGAGTCTCCCCATTTCTCTGTCTGTCTTGCACACTTGTTCTCTCATTCTCTACACTCATGCTACCCACTTCTCCATTCATAAGCATCACTTCAATCTCTCCTTCCTTATTCTGTTCTTTCACATTGCTTCTTACTTGCTCAGATTCATTCTCTGCACTCATTACTCTCTCTTCCAGCAACAGTGTCTCCAAATGACTCTCACCAAAACCATAAAATGCAGTTCACTCTTATACAGTTCAATTCATCCTTCAAACTCATTCCACTCATTAACAAACTGCTTCATTTTTTTTCTCCTTTTCTGCTTCTACATTTTTCCTTTCTTTTATAGTTGACAAATGCATGCAAGGAATGTAAAGATGTCAAAAATGTCATACAATAATTGTGGAACAGAAGCTAAGAACTTAGTTTCTGTTGCCATCGTGATAATCAGTTATCGCATCTTTAGTTCTGGATCTGAGTGAAGAGTGCATTTACAGCAAAAAGTGGATACACACCTTTTTCTGCTTAAAAACCTGAAGTAAAAGCCTATAAACAGATACCATTTAAACAGATATGTTCTCATTGTAGGAAGGCATCTCTTACAAGTTTCTAAATGGACGATCCAATGTCAAATGGCTCTACAAAAGCCACAGTGCATGTTAGAGAGAGATCTTTTTCTTCTAAATGCCAGCCAGAGAGTTCTGGCATTTACCATTTTCTCCAATATCTACAAAGATAGCTGGATAGATTAATCAGTAATTGTCTGCTTGTGTTGGATCTTTTTCCTGGTTTGATATTATTATTGCCTGGATGGCAATAATAATTGATTTATGCCATGAATCTGGAAACTCCTACTCAGTATTTTGTTGCATAGTAAGAAAAGGAGATCCATAGGTGGTGAAAGGTGCATCATCACAAAATGGATGTCATCAGACCCAAATGCACTGGAGCATGAGATAGTAAAACTGCTCCTCTTAGTTTCTTCTTAGTGAATAACAAATTGTCCCCTAACCCATTTGTAGAAAAGTTGTTGCTGTTTCTCGTGTTGTTCTTTCAATATCAAAATTCAGGAGGATAGGAAGTGATGCTGATATTTCAGCAAAGCTTTCTCCTAAAGTTTCTGCAACTGCTTGTTCAATTACATATCCAAGGTCTGTAGACGAATAGTATATTCTGTATCTACCCTCCATTTTCTGGCTTTAATCCCATACAATTTTCACATTGGTTGTATGATTGATGGATGTTGTGAACTGCATCCAAGATTATTTTTGACTCTAACATAATGTACTTTAGCACAAGCTCATATAGCATGCTTAAATGCTATATGAGATCTTGATTGCCCTGGAACTCAAGGTTCCACTATGGCTTTGAATATTTTTTGGATGTGTTTGGAATTACAGTTGTTTCTGCCTGGATAACAGAATTGGACTGAGTGCCTCAGCATTAAATTATGTAAGATAGGAAAATGTATTCCAGTCAACCTAGTCAATTTTCCATGTGGGAAATCTGTGTAGGAGAGCATGGTTCCTTAAGGATATTAGCACAAAACACAGGGAAATGATCACTTCCATAAACTTTCTCTTTAACATCCCACATGAACAGCAGCAGCAGCAGCAGAAGAATGGCAGGAACAGGCTGTAAGATCCATTTGAAAATACATGCAGGCAAACATATAAAAGAATGTATTGTGTCCATTATTAAGAAGAGAGAGAGAGAGAGGTCATTAGCAAATCTTGTCTTGCCATTCATGTTGGCACTGCCCCACAGGGAACTGTGTCCATTAAATACTTTTTAATAAGATTATCAAGGTTGATCCGTGTTAATTCTAAACCCAGTGTTCAATGGAATATGCTGTAATAAGAAATTCTACTGAGGGACATATTGCTACAACTTCCAAAGCAGTGTCAAGTCAGACGTGCTAAAAGGGAGTATGGTGTGGCTGTCCACTAGCATAGTGACTCCTCCATGATCAAGTCCAGTCCTTACAAATAATAGTGAAATGCCTCTAAGAAATCTACTGACATTTTTCTTAGAGCCAGAGGTTGAAGTACTGGGAAACATTATGAGAAAGACTGTTCCAGAGGACAAAGATAGATGGGATTATTGAGGGAGAGAAGAAGCAGGTGTGATGTGTTTGCAGTTATGCTGAAAGTGAAAGAATGATGTTTGCCAATTCAATGGAGCAGAGACCAAGGAAGTACTTGAAGAGACAGAGCTGAAATATTGCATCTCTGAGATAGAGATTTGAGCGAACTTGTAAGGGAAGGGATATCTACGAGATGAATTGCTCTTCTCTAGACAGCATCAAGAATTTTGAAGAAGGTTTTTTAGGTGCATAATCCTAAATGTGTGAACAGTATTCTAAGGATGGGCATATTTGGCATTTGTACAGCATCAATAGCTGGCTTTGTGTAAAATACCTTCTTGAATAAAAAAGAATAGCTAGTTCTCTAGAAGCTGAGGAAGCTATTGATGTGACAGGTTTATGCCAGGAAAATTGTTGGAAGTTTTTCCACTTGATTATACTATAAATAAAAGATACCAAGAAATTATATAGTGTAAGCAAACAAGTTTGCACCTGAAGTATTTTCAGGACTGCGGCAACTCATATACAGAAGCTAATGACTTCACATCACTTGTCTTAGTATCCCATAATGCAAAGCACATATCCTTATGGGTATATATAATGCTATGCATTATGGAAAGGGTCACTACCCAGACCAGTTTCGACCTTTATTGAGGTCTCATCAGTGGGAGATAGACCCAGAGCTGATATGATATTAAGGTTGAATTAATGCCGAAGTCATATTTTTCATATACGAGTAGCCAAAAGGCATCATGCCTTATTATTAAAATACTCTGCATTAGAGATAGTTGTTGGAAGTTTTTCCGCTTGGTTATACTATTTATTTATATTTATATGCCAGGAGAAGCTGAAGGTAAGTGTCAGTCCCAGGAGAGATAACTCATCCTGCTTGGCGATATGTGTAGAGGATAAGAAAAGGTGAGATGCGATCCCTTTTGTGAAAGAAAAGGAAGGACTATGTTTTGGTGGCATTGAAGGTAACCAGGTTATCCTTGTCCCACTTTAAAACAGTATGGAGATCAGTGTTCAAAGCACTAGTTGCAAATCTTGATGTCTGAAAACTACATGGTCTGTGAAAGAAGAAGGATAAGAAGGATGCATGGAGAGTGCTACTGTCTGCAAAGCTATGGATAGGATTTGTAGTGACCCAGAGTAGGTTATTTAAATATAAGAGAAAGAGGATAGGTGATAGAATGGAGACCTAAGGGATTCCTGCATTGGTGGTAAAGCTCGAAGACAGTGTGCCATCTGCCATGACACACAGTGAACGACCAGAGAAAGCTAGCTATCCAATTACAGAAGGAGGCAGGTAGACCGAAGGAAGGCAGTTTGCAAAGCAGGCCTTGATGCCAGATGCCAAACACTATCAAAAGTCCCAGAGATGTGAAGGACGACAGTACACATTTCTCCAAACCTTTTCATGGCACATGTCCAGTGGTGGGTGATGCAGGATAAGAAATCATCCATGGATCTCGATCATCAGAATATATACTGGTGGTTATGGATGAACTGATGAGCTTTGAGGTAGTGAAGAAGTTGACTATTGATAACTTTCTCCATTATTTTGGAAAGGATTGAGATGATGGCAATTGGTCAGTAGTTGGATGATAGACTTTTGTCTCCCTTTTTGTTAGAATGGTCAATGGAACAATCAATAATATCGTAACTTTTAAAAAAAATTACATTAAATAAGTTTCTTGATGAGTTTCCTCCATTTTTATATTTATTTTGATTATGCCAACTTACGCGGTATTCCATTACTGAAGCAGGGTAAGTGACAGCAACACTGTGTGCCAATGACCGGGAAGTGACTTGTCACTGATCAGTTTGGGCGTATATACTATCTGGTGGCCTGCCTACATTACCACCATTTTAACTGATGCACCCTCAAAATGGAGGAGGAGGATCTGAATATCTTAAACATGATAGGCATGTCCTTGAAGGGTATCACTACCCTGCAATGGAGAAGAGAGGTAGGATGGAGATCGGAACCTCTGCTGTGGAGGCCAAACATAGCCTTTGCGCTTCAGGCTTCAGTCCCCCCCAATAAGCAGGGTGGTGGTGTTTCACTGGGTGATGAAGGTTTTCTACCACCCAATATATGTGTCAGTTGTTTCTTATTTCTGTTATCAAGCGATGTATCTATGGTATCCGTAGTAGGTTGGGACCTTGTGAGGGCCTAGAAAATTTGAAGAAGAATTCATGCTCAAAGGGATCTTTTGGTTCAGTGCCAGAGATCTCCACCTGCTACAGGGCCACCCACTATATAGCAGCAAGCAAAAAATTTGGGGAATGTAAGGATTACCCCAAACACTATACACAATGTTGCAAGACTTGTCTGCAAAGGTCAACAGGAAACACTGTTGATATTTGCACTTAAGCTCATTAACTGACTAATCCAGACAGAGCCATCCAGGACTGCCCATCCTACCAAAGCAGGGAACAAAGTAATGTAAGGCAATCAGGATCCCCTACAACCCACCTCATGCAGATGAGGTGGGTTGTGGGGGATCCTAATCAGGGGATCCAGGTTACAACACATCGCAAAAACAACATCTGCAGGATATTGGATCACAGTGATGGTGGGGTGGAAAAAAGATACCAAAAAAGACTCATGAGAAGGAGAGCAAAGAATATGGGAAGAAAAATATTTTAAAAAAGAGAAAGAATGAATGGGATCTGTAGCACTAAAAGCCCTCCCTTTACTACTAAAAGGTGCCCCACATAAGGAGGGGAGAGATATCAACATACCAAATGTTATTAGTCTGTCACTCAAAATGTAATGAATCCAGAACATACAGAAGGTTCCTAATTTAAGTACACGACCTTAACTAATATTTGTAAATCTTAGTTTTGTAAAATCTGAGGTTTGAATATGTTTAGTAACCTATTATGTTCTTCTTTCTCTAAGAATCAAATGATGTTTAACATCCAACAAACACCGAATACATGTCTGCCATGTTTATAAAGGAACATTACAGGAAATCTCAGTTCTCTAACCAACTAAAATTTCCTCCTCATCATCCCTTCAGGGATTTAGACAAAGTGGCCTGATCTCAATCCTTCTTTTCCTTGGTTATCCCTGACTTCTACATCCTCCAACTGGGTGATATTGAAGTATCTTTTTTTTTTTTTTGGTAGTCTTGAATCCATTCTTTCAATATGTTCAATCCACTTCTTTCAGTTCACATATTTTATCCAATACTGAGCATTTTTGAGAGGGATTTCATTTCTGGTTTCTCTTCTTTTTTCTGCTGCAATTTTTATGGTCCATAACTCACTTCCATGCAGTAGAGAAAGTCTTGCCAAAACTTTATAAAATCTTATTCTTGTATGCTTTATGCTTCATTAGGTTTGAAAATATTATTCATCACCCCTGTTACTCAGGAAGTTTCAAATTTTGATGGTGATATCAGCTTCTTTTATATATGATATAGCACATCTGATATGTATCTGAAGCAGTTAATTTCTTCTAAACTTTTATTTTTGATTGAGATTTCACTTATAACGGGAGATGATACTTTAAAAGCCAAGATTTTTTCCTTTGTCTGTTGATAATTGCATTCCAAATATCACTAGCAGTTATGTTTAAAGAATACATAGATCTCTGATCAGTTATTTTTTTAAGCAAATTTACAATGCAAACTAATTATAAATGTAATTAATATTTCCGATATTTTGACAAAGTCGAATTGCTATCATCAGGGAACACAAACACAACACAGTATGACATGTGGACATTGGCAATAACACAATGGACAAATGGACTGAAGCATGGAAACCAAAGTTATTGAGCCTAAAGTCTCTAGAGGATGCTATTTGGGACTTTATTATCATTATTACGGGCAACTCCATGGAGTCCTTAGACTCATCGAGGGAGGCCCAAATCATATTCATCACAACTATTCGACATTCATACAGTATCTATCATACCTCGCCTTAAACTCATTCACTGTCACAGCATCCACCACAGACTCTGGCAGCCCATTCCACTCATTCACCACTCTAAAAGTAAAGAACCCAGCTCTAGCACCCTTACTAACCACACTTTTGCCCAGTTTCCATGGATGTCCCCTAGTCCTCCCACAACCAGCCATGTTCTCAAAAATATCTTCTGAATTAATTTTATAGAAACCCTTCAGTAATTTGAATGTCTCAATCATATCTCCCCTCCTCCGCCTATCAACCAATTTCTGCAACCCACAAATCCTCAACCTGTTCTCATAAGGTTCATTCCACAGACCTGCTATCATCTTGGTCACTCGCCTCTGGATCCTCTCAATCTCCTCCCCCATCAGGAAGAAATCTAGGTGACCAAATCAGGGCAAAGTAGTCGAGATGCCCAGACTCTGGCAGCCCATTCCACTCATTCACCACTCTAACACCCTTACTAACCACACTTTTGCCCAGTTTCCATGGATGTCCCCTAGTCCTCCCACAACCAGCCATGTTCTCAAAAATATCTTCTGAATTAATTTCATAGAGACCCTTCAGTAATTTGAATGTCTCAATCATATCTCCCCTCCTCCACCTATCAACCAATTTCTGCAACCCACAAATCCTCAACCTGTTCTCATAAGGTTCATTCCACAGACCTGCTATCATCTTGGTCACTCGCCTCTGGATCCTCTCAACCTCCTCCCCCATCAAGAAGAAACCTAGGTGACCAAATCTGGGCACAGTAGTCGAGATGGGGTCTTATCAAGGCTTGATAAAGAGGAACAATAGCCTGCTTGTCTCTGCTTGTCAACATATTCTTCAGCAACCAAGTGATTTAATGAGCTGATTTGGCCACTTTTTCAATGTGTCCCCTAAACTTCAACTCCTTATCCACCAACACTCCTAAATCTCTCGCCTCATCAATTTCCTGGAGTACAGTTCCACCAATGTAGTAAACTGCTGCTAATCTTTTCACCCCAAAATGTATAACCTTACATTTTGCTACATTAAATTGACATCCATTCTCCTTAGCTCAGACCTCCAATCTATCCAAATCATCTTGCAAAATTTTGACATCATCTGCATTCACTATTGCCCTACCCAACTTTGCATCATCCGCAAACAAATGAACTGTTCCTCTCAGATCCTTTCGTATATCATTAATGAACAAATTAAACAGCAGTGGTCCAAGAACAGATCCTTGTGGCACACCACTAGTCACAGGCCGTCTTGTGGACTCTACTCCTGAATAAACCACTCTCTGATATCTCTCCGTCAACCACCCTCCTATCCATCTCATCAACCCTATATCCATCCCCATATGCTACAATTTACTGATTAGAATTCCATGTGGTATCCTGTCAAAGGCCTTAGCAAGGTCCAGTAGAATCACTGTAAACCCATTACCCTTATCCAGTTCAGCCTTCACTGTGTTATAATACGTGAGCAAGTTACTGAGGCATGACCTACCCTTCACAAAACCATGCTGTCCCCGATACAGTATCCCATTTTTATCTATCCAATCTTGTATTTTCCTCTTGACTATTTTCTCCAAGACCTTGATAATGATTCCTGTTATGCTGATTGTAATTTTCAACAGCAGCCTTGGAACCACCTTTATGCAGCGGAACTATTTTCCCCTCTTTCCACCCCCTTGGGATTGACCCAGACCCGAGGCTCAAATTAAACAAAATGGTCAAGGGCACTGACAATTCTTTAGCCGCTTCATGTACGACACAAGTTGGTATACCATCCAATCCCAGAGATGTATTCACATTGAGGTTCTGTAAAAGACTAGTTACCTCTACTTCATTCATCACAATTCCAGTATAAGCTGTTGGTTCTTCCATTCCTGCAATGTCACCACCTGGATGATATACTCTTGCTAAGTGCTCGCTCAGTAATTCCACTATGTCGACTGATTCAGTACCTCCCTACCCTCAGCATTTTTTAAAATCATTCTGCCATGAACATTTTTCCTTTTACTTGCAACATATTGAAAAAACTGTTTGGGATTCTCTTTAGCCTGCATGGCTAATTTTCTTTCGTAATCCGCTTTTGCTTTTCTTACCACCCTTGTTACCATCCTGGCCTGAGATTTATACTGTTCCTGCGCCTGCTGGTCACCTTTCTCCTTAAATTCCTTCCACAATTGTTTCTTTTTTTGCAGCTCAAGCTTAATAGTGTTATTCATCCATTTAACCCCCTACTTGATTTATTATTCGGGCTCTTGGTATACAGTCAACCATTGCCTCCTGCAAACACTTCTTAACCACCTCCCATGCACTATCAACATCCAGCCCTTGCAGTTTTACATGCCATGGCACTGAGCCAAGCACACTCCTAAGCTTGTCATACTTACCAGCCCGGTAATTCTACATGTACCCTGTCTTAATTGTAAATTCCATTCCTTTAGCCACCTCCCAAGTCATGACCTTATGATCACTCTCACCAATTGGTGGCAACATGGTCATGTTTGTTACAGCCACATTCTCTGATGCAATTACTAGGTCAAGCACTCTCTGCCCCCTTGTATTTTCCACTACATGCTTTCGCAGATAGTTGTCCCTTAATAACCGCATAAAATCCAATTCCTTCCTCCCATGTGCCCTCTCCTCTTTCCAGTTAATGTTACCATAATTGAAATCACCCATAATAATTACCCTCCTTCCACTCATTTCTTCTATTTGCCTATGCATACTATCCCCACCATCTATTCCATCACTTGGTCTATAGCAGCACCCAATTGTATATTTTGTTCTGCTAGACTATCTCACAGCAAACAGCCTCAAATGTGCTCTTTTCTCTATCCTGCAGTTCAACTTCTATACTCCTTGGCTGCAACTCATCAGCTATCATCAATAACACTGCTCCCTTTTTATTCTCCCTGTCACTCCTGAACACGCTATACCCGTCGCATTCAATCCCACTAGCTTTATCATCTTCTGTCAGCCATGTTTCACTAATACCAACAACCTGTGGCCTGGAAGTGCCAACCAAGGCCAAAAACTCTTCCTTCTTGTTCCTAATACTCCCGGGATTAGTGTACATGAATTGCAGAAGCCCATTAGTCCCATCTCTTCTTTGATGCCTTATACTAACTATCCCATTCTGATTTGTTGTCCTTCGTACTCGCTCGGGTATATTATACTCATTCATATACTCAACTGCCTCCCTAAAGTCTGCATATCTACTCCCCACCCTTAATAAATCTTGTTTCCCTGAGTCTGTATATCCACTTCATTCATCAGCACTTTTTCAAGCCTCCGTACATCAAATCCATTCAAATGTAACCCATCCAACTTATATAAATCCTTTCACCCATCAAACTCACTCCACATCCACAAATTCCACACCACTCTCCATGCATAACCCACGCATAAAGTCATTGGCAATTATGGCCCACCTTCTAAACACTTCACTGTTATACCGCAGTAAAATACTCACCATCCTAACTCTCTCACTCTTCTCTTTTGCTATCTCAAGTAATTCCCTCACATCCTCTATCATTTCCATTTTGTCTTCTTTCAAATCATTTGTTCCTGCCACGATTATCATCTCTTTTTGCACTTGAATAGATTCGTTAGTGTCCTTTATGTTCGCACCTGGCTGGTACGATTTCGTCAAACTCTCAACTAACACACCTCTTAATAGCGAATCTCCATACATAATGATGTGAATCTCCATAAGGGTCATTAATAGCGAATCTCCATAATGATCAGATTTGATCATTATGCTATTGAACTGAAGTTTGAAGAAAGAGTGCTTCCCAAATTTTGAACAGTTTCATGCAATTAAACTTGTCGAAGTTTGGTAGTTTAAGAGCAAGGCACATTCCAGGAATAATCTCTCATACTTATATTTGCTGCAGTACAGTAAAATAGCTCCTTCCATTGTATCTTGTGGTAGGTATCCAAAAGCATGGTCAGCAAGTCCTGAGTGAACGTAGTGGTGAAACCAGATGTAGTCCTTGTGTTCAACAATTCTTATATTGATGTCCTGCCTGTATGGCCATAGTAAGACAATTTGCAACTGAAAGGAACCTGGTAAACACCTGGCAGGTATAGGGGTTATTTCTAGTCTTGGGTGGAGTAGATAATGGACTGCCAATTTCATATATGGTCTTTAAATGGTTGTAATGTATTGTTTTAGGATTTTTGTTAGAAGATAATTCTGGTACATCAAAAATACAAACAAAAATACATAAAACTATAAAATGCTATAAAATATAAATTTTATATAGTATTATAATATAATACTATAAAACATGAATTTTTCTAAGAAAAAACACAACAAAATAGATAAAAATCACTTATTTATTCAAGTAAAATACACATTGCTTTAACTATTGTAATTTGATTGCAATGATTGCATTATATATGTTGTAAAATAGTGAATTTATGAAAGTAGCAAAGAAATGAAGTAAATAGGGGTTATTTATTCAGAGTATTACTGAATTATGTGAGTGACACCAGCTTTAACTGCTCACATTACAGTAGAGTAATTATGATAACCAAAACTAATTTTAATAGTGCACAAAAGAATTTTACACTTTTCACAAGACAAAAAAAAAAAAGGTGTAAATAACAGTATTTCAGTGAAGTTATAAGAAGTTACTTCTAGACAAAAGTGTATGTTGACAATAATACTACAAAAGCAATATTGTTGACTGACACAATCCATGTCATTACATACCGTTTCTATGGTTAGCAATAGAGAACATTATAAAAATAATACAGATACAGAGAAAGAAAGATCCACATTATTCCATAACATTAGAAGTTATGGAATAATATGGATCCAGAATTTCCATAAATTTAAAGAATATAATAGAAATTTCATTAAGAAGTGAACAGATAGTACGTTAACAGCAACTGATATATAGCAATATATTTCAAGAGACTTCTTATGAGAAAAGTGGAATGGATGACTAATCATTTGAAATGACTCATTTCAGTAAAATTATAGAGACTACAACCATATTAGGAATAATTACTTTAGTTTTCTGAAGTGTTGACTTTCATATTAAGGTCATCATCTGGAGCACGCACACACACACACACATATATATATATATACAGGGTGGTTCAAAATTCCACGTACAAAACTTTGAGAGGAGGCAGAGAACATCAAAATCAACCATATTCACATAGGAAAGCATGACCAGAAACGCTGCCGGAAGGTACTAACAGGAACACAAAGATACAGAAATAACACAAGGCAGTAAGTAGTGTAAAAAACTTTATTAGGCATAACAGAACAGTTCAATAGTAGTTGGATACATAATATGGTAAACAAGGTGCATGTCTGCCATCTCAGCGTTCGTAAAATGATGCATGTTCTTCGTACAACATCGAAAGCTTGAATGAGGAAGCCCCAATTGCTCACTTGGGGCACTAGCGAACAGCGCCACCTATCACTTTCAGGTGGAATTTCCGGTCATGCTTTCCTATGTGAATATGGTTGATTTTGATGTTCTCTACCTCTCCTCAAAGTTTGTATGGGGAATTTTAAACCACCCTATATACATACATACACAAAGACAAGCTATATTAGATTTCAAGCAGTATGCTAAAGTGACAATGATTTGATCAACTGTTATTCTAGTAGCCTGACCTCTAGTGAAAAAAAACTACATCAAAGATATATTCTATTTATAACATCATCAGAGAACAAATTCATATCTAGTTTTAATACTGCAAAAGTGGTGGTCTAATCCATTTAACATGAGTGTTGTTATATTAGAGATAAGATCCTAGATTACTTACTAATTATAATTAACTCTTAGACCAAAAGGTTATGTGGGTAGAATATGAGCCATCCATATTATTGGATTTTTAGACCATCATTATTGTTAAGATTAGGGTGGTTGATAAGAATTTCACAGGCCTCCTTAAATTTACGCTCATACCACGTTTTGTGCGATGCAATTCCAGAATGTCTTGTGAGTGCTAGAAGTATGAATGAATTTAAGTTCAACATGACAGGTATGATTCTCACTGAATGAGACTTCCCACAATGAGTCTGCTGACCCCCAAAGGTTTGTTATAATAAAATGTTTTCAGTGCAAACATATAGATCATCATCATCAAATTCCTGACATGTACCCTCAAGGGGTGTACAGGATATGATAGTACTACGTGAAAAATTACATCATTACTAACTTCCTATCTACAATTTTCCTCCAAATCAGTCTGTTACCTGTCAAGACTCCAACATTATCAGATCTTATATTTCTATCTTCTAAGGCACTTTTTACTGTATCAATCCACCTATATCTTGGTCTTCCTCGGGGTCTTTTTCCTCCCAACCTTTCAAAGAACACTTGTTTTGCTAATCTTCCCTCTCCCATTCTGTTTAAGAGACCATACCACTTGCGATTAGCTCTGCTAACACATTCCTGAATGCTGAAAATGTCAAGTTCTTTCCTAATATCCTCGTTTTTAATATGATATTCCATTGATGCCATCGAGTCATGCCCCTAATCTTTCTCAGCACTATCATATCTGTGGTCTCTAGTCTTTGGTGAAGTGTTTCACTCTTTTGAACCAGCTCTCAGATCCATAAGTTAAAATTGGCTTGAATACTGTCTTGTATACAGCTAATTTAGTGTTTTGACTAATTTTCTCTTATTCCAAATAAATTTATTCAGTTGACTTCCTACCATACCAGCTTTGTTGATTCTGTTGTCCATTTTCATATTTAATTTACCGTCTTCACTAAAAATCATGCCTAAGTAACTGAAATGTTTGGCTTATTCCATAGGTTCTCCATTCACAATGCAGTTGATATTTTCAATGTTTCTGCCTATTTTCATTGTCTTTATCTTTTTAATGCTGACCCTCATACCACATCTATTACAACAGTTATTCACTGTAGGCAGGGAATCTTGCAGACTTATAGCAGATTTATTTAGAAGTATAACATCACATCTGCATAAAGAGCTGAGAGCTGAGATTAACATCTCCAATTTTGATATCAGGTTTAATACCACTTTCCTTCATAATGTGATCCATATAGATAATGAATAACAGATGTACATCCTTGTCTGACACCAGATTTAACATTAAACCATCTTCCTGTACTTCCTTCAATTCTAATTGCCGACTTCCAACTCAAATAGAGACTAACTATTACTTGATATAATGCCGCATTGACACCATATAACTGTTTATATGGTGTCAAAGCTATTTGAAATGCTTCCAATCATCTGGAAGCATTTCATATAGTTTCTCTCTTGGCAACTTGTCATATGCCTTTTCCAGATCTACAGAACTTAAATACAGATTTCTGTTATATTCCTATGATTTCTCAACTATCTGTCGTAAAATGAAAATCTGATCCTGACAGCCTCTACTCGGCCTGAATCCAGCTTGTTCTTTACCAAGCCTCTTCTACAATCCTTCTCAAATGTTTCTCAAGTATAATTGCATATATCTTACCAGGAACACTCAGTAGAGAGAGTATACCTTTTTAATCCTCACATTCAGTTTTATTTTCCTTTTTATATATATAGGTACTATGAGAGCTCTACTCCAATCATCTGGAATTCATCCCTCTGTCCAGGCCTTCTGAACTATGCAGTGCAGCCACTGTAAGACTTTTATACCTCCATACTTGAGCATTTCTGGTTGAATATCATCCATCTACTCCTGCTGCCTTTCCACATTTCAGGCTTTTGATGGCTTTTTCTACTTCAAGTATGGATATGTATTCCTGACTGCATGCCTGGTCAGGGTGTTTTTACCACTATGCTGTTATCACTGTGATAAAAAACACTGACTAGGCATGCAGTCAGGAATACATATACATAAACATATAGATCAATAGTAAGTAATTACAAATTATTGTACATAATAAGTGCCATTCATAAGCTGATTAATTGTTAATGTTGGTTACTGTTGAAAGTAGTTTTGTTAATTATTATTAACCACTATTATAAATTTTAAATGAACACTGATATGAATATAATGATAAGCAATTAATAACCGAATGTTATTACTGTTAAATTTAATGACAGGATAAGAAGGGATAATAAAATGATTGATATGAAATTAGTACTATTGAAGATGGTGTCATTAGTTGTTTTTTTTTTTTTAAATTATCATTAAAATGTATGACTTATGAGATACTGCCATGTAACTATACTTCACTTATCTGACCCTTCAACTATCAGAATGGGAAATTGCCTTTATTGAATTTTTTCAGGGGAAGAGCAATTTAGCCCTTCAGATTTCATAAAGAAATTAAAACTGATCAACATGCAGTAGAAGTTAAGAATTGTACACACTTGGAAGCGAATGTCGATGCTGAAGGTGGAACTAGCAAGGATATAAGCAATATTTGAGTTCAGAAAACTGAATAATGCAGCTACGGTTATATAACACGTTAAGTTCCAGACCACCATTATATAGTGAAGCACGACTTTTTTTTTTTTTCCCACTTGTAGATACATGTATTGGTTTAATAACATATTTAGGTGGTCATGTATGTGTGCAAATGACTTAAATAAAGAATTAATTTATGTCAGTTATACAAACAAAAAAATCAAACAAAAAAGTTATTCTAAATAGCTTGGCTTAAGGGAACATGCAAACCTGTTTGGTCATCAAACTATACCATTAAAAGCTTTTCCATTTCAGCAATAAGATTCTCATGTTTACAGGTAACTGTAGTAATAACTATTGTAGCACATTTCACTTTATCATTGTTTTTAAAACTGCAACAACAGTAATGGAAAGTAAGTTTAGCCCACAGCCTATCTCGGTGTTTGATACACTGTCGTCACTACACTTAATATTTAATATTAATGTAACAGGTTTCAGTGTCTTCTTCTTCTTTTTCATTGGGAGCAACAGCACACTTTCTTTGAATTTTATCTGCCATTATTAACAACAATAAAAAAACAACACTTATAAACAGTTTATAATTTACAGCAAAGCGCAGATGCAAGCCATGAAATCGTAAACAAACATTTTGCAAAAATTGCACATTAGCTGATTCATTGGCGCATGTCACTAAAACCATTGAGTGAATGCAGCAACATATAAATGACCATCAGTCGTAACTGAAAAGTACTGTAGGAGTGGATTGTTGTAAAGCTCAGTATATATGGAAATCATCCAAATATTATAATAAAAACCAAAAGAAAGTCTTCAATAGCAATGTAAGGCCATTGTAAAAAATAATCATAATTTAAAATTCTGAATATTTTTAAGTATTGGTTATGTTAGAATGTTTATTAGTTTTAGTTTCATAACACGCATTGTCGGCACTTGCAATGTGCCCGTTATTGAAATTGTTTTGTCAAAAATTATATGTAAAGTAGTTAAAAATTTATGTACTTACAGGATTTGATATTTGTATTACTTACAAGAATTTTATTGCGATTTAAAATTTATTAAAAGTTGTGTTTTATGAAGACATTCTCTTGTCGCTAATGGAGACAATGTGTCAGCCATTATACAGCACTTAGTTTCTCGCTTGCCACGGAGTGCACATGCTCGCCGTGAAGTTTGATGTGTGATTGACAGCTGACAATTCGGTATCAAAGTAACGGGAGAGTAAACAAGGAGAGCATTCGGGAGGATTGAACACAGGCTGGTAGATATTTAGGTTTATAGGAACTTAAGTTTTTATGTGACAGTGGGAGGAAAATTAATAGTATATTCCGAAAAAGGAATCGTGGAACTATGAAGTTTCAAAGTGGAATAAGTATTGATAAATAAAAGGAAAATATTGCTATATGCGTTTTAAATGGAATGTTGGTGCAAACACTAATTGAAAGATTTATAGTAGATTCCGAAAAGGGAATCATAGAACTGTAAGTTTTTTTTTTTAATTGGAAGAGTTAAGACTGTCAATAAGAATTAGTGAATAAAAGAAGAAGTTGCTATTTACGTTCTAAAGGAATGTTCGAGAAAACTCTGATTAGGAAGTTTCATCTGTATTAAGGACGCCGGAGCTGACTATTATTTCTACTGAAGAAAAAAGATAGAATTAAGTTCAGAAGAATTAATGTGTGCTACATAAGTGATGAGAAAGGATCCTGTAAAAATGAAGAATAGAGTCATATATCTTCTGAAAAGTGCCTTGACAGAGAAAGAAACTGGCTATGAACATTTTGTGATTGTGCAAACAAAGTGTTTAGTCCTGTCTTAAGTGTAAGTTTAATTTTAAAAGGTCTTGGATACAATTAATTTGTAGTTAGTTATGTAATATTTGTTTGAACTGTATATATATATTGTTTTTGTTTTATTAAATGTATTTATTTTGTATTTTGGTCTTGAGTCAGTGATTATTTGGATTCTGAAAGAAAGAGTTAAGATCATTGCACCAATTGGAGTGAACCCGTGTACATATATAGGTACACTCGAAAATAAAAAAATAACTGTTAGAAACAGAAATTATCTCTATGGTAAGATCAATAATATGATAATAACTATGAATATTCTATATATAAAAATCCACCAGTTATTAACAATTGAATGACCACCAGTCATAATTGAAAAGTACTGTAGGAGTGGATTGTTGTAAAGCTCAGTATATATTGAAATCATCCAAATATTATAATAAAAACCAAAAGAAAGTCTTCAATAGCAATGTAAGACCATATTATTATATGGATTATAGACATGAAAATTTACCAAAAAACATGAAGCTAAATAAATAGCTTTCAAACACAGTATTTCAATTTTAAAAAATTTAAATATTTTGTCCCTAACATATAACAAGTGATTAAAGCAACAGCAGATATTCCAAGAGTAAGACCATACAGCTTTGACATAGATGCCAGAAGAAACAAGGAAAAGGAGCAGGCATAAACTAATTGGAAAAGAATGACCCATTATTCACACAATACTTATCATAGTATGAGAGTGAATAAGCAAAAACCAACATTCATTATTGGTTTTGCCCACCCATAGTAGTAGAGAATATTAATATATGACTGATGTGTTACTGCAGATTGTGATGCCTTTTTTTTTGTTCCCAATTCATACTGTGTAATTCATAATTCATGGAATTCATCCCATTGTTAAATATTTTATTTTATGTGATTTATACTTAAAGTGTTTGTTACTTGATTATGTCCTTTCTTATTCAAAACCTTATTCAATTAAATTCCTGCCGGCTGTTCTATTGTTAGGTCGTTGCTTTCTGGATATATTCTGTTTTATATATATCTATTCTATCTTTCTATCGCTATTTTACTTCTTCAGATATCGGGCCTAATATGCTTACATCTAGGATTGTATCCTCTTCGGATGCTGGCAAATTTATATTTTGCTGCGCCAGCCAGTATCCTATAGCAGAAAAGGATCCTTGCTCAGAGAGACAATACTAGATTATGAGGCTTTCTTACACAATATCTTACTTTAACACTGCCGTATAGATTCAGATTATTGCGGTCGTGACCTAAATCTATAATTATATACACTTCCTAATTCCTTCCCACCAAAATAGGTTCTATTTTTATAGGTGGTAATCTGGACTCGTAATTAGGCATGACTCAGGCTTAGGTAAACATGACATGTTTATTGGAATATCTAAACAGAATACACAAAAATTCATACACTTAATTTGGCTCAATACTAAATAAAAAAAACTCCAGTTAGGAAATTAACATACTCTAAATTAAATCAAAGCTTATGAAACAGCGTAAAATACAATAATTGAAAATTGGGATAGATTGCAAATGATATGAAGTTAAGTTAAATTTCCTTTCTGCAATGCTATTCATAAGATAACATAAACAAACATATTTATGTTACTCAGTTACTATAAATCCACTATTCTAATCTTGTTAAGTTAATTCTATCACAAACAACACAAAAGATCTCTTCAAAATAATTCTTCTTACTCTCAAAGGAGGTTAACTTTCTAATTAGAGACTGTCCACAAAGTTCTTTAGAAAATTGTTCTTAATTTACACTCACAAATAATCTTCTCTCTTCTAAGGAATTTTATACACAAAATAGAGTAATTTTACTTTACCGAACTTTTTCCCACATCTTTCAGCACCACGTGTACGTCTGGTTACTTCTTGTCTATTGGCTGTCCTCACGCCAATGTAGGCGTTACGCTATCTTCATGATTTCTGCTGAAAACGGACTCGAATCTCTATGCTTCAGGATACATTTCGATGGGACTTTTCAGCGACAGCTTGATTCTGCTAGGACTGGAAATTTTACCTTCAGCTCTGCGTAGAATCCTACTCCATTCTCAAGAAAGCTTGCTGTCTGACATCTTATCTTAGCACAGACTTCATTCCCCCCCTTACGCAAAACTACCCGCTAACTTCCAAACCACCAAGCAGGAAAACGATACGACCAGAGAGATCTGATACGGCGCTTGTCCCCTTATATTCCTCCTTAGAGCGCCCTCTTTTTCCTCAGTCCCCTTTGCACATGACCCATATCTTTTCACCCCTTGGGTTCATCCCTTGCTTTTTCCCGACGCTGTTATGCTCTTGTATTCCCAGAATTCGCGTCAATATACGTTCTGCTTAAGCTACTGCCGCCAGCGTTACGCTGTACACGTGTAGTTTTATACCTTCCAAGAATTATTATTTAGTAACTATTTGATGACTCACAGTTAATTTTACACAGCTTAAGTGAGGCTTAAATTAAGTCAGATTATCCCTCTTTTAAGACATACTCTAATAAAATCTTAATATGAACACAATAGATTAAATATGTCGTACATGAAATAAGGAATGCAAATTTTATACATAAAGTGAAGAAGTTTCACTTTTAATTTTAGCTGATGTGCAGGTATTTCTATTTTTTTTTTGTAAGTTTAATTTGTTAGATTATGAATGAAGGATTTCTTTGTAAGATTCCTTCATTCAGTATCTAACAAAGGGCCCCTCTTTTTATAAAAAAAAAAAAGTTTTTCTAATTCCTTTATAAAAACTCTTTTTACTTCTCCCTCAATCCTCTGGGGATGAACCATGCATTCTTTCTGGGCTTAAATTCCTTAAAAGGGTTAATCATGGTCTGCCTAACACCCACATAGTTAATTTCTAGAGTGTCCTTGCTGTTCTCAATCTTTTTGCGGATTGCAACCTTTTCTTCAGTTTGTGTCTTTTCTTCCTCTGGTTTGATTATCTCAGGATCCTTTACCGGTCATTGATGGGGAGATCTCACTCAGTTTCGGATTTTTGAGTGTGTTAAACCCTGTGTCTCCCTCCCCTTTAGCCTGTGATCCCCTTTCGGCTCCAGTGTTCTCCTTTCTTCTTCTCTGAAAACAAACTTCCTTTCTAGTGTAATCACAAGAGAACCCAAACTTAGATGGGAAATCACTCCCAAGGATCAATCTTAGGTAAGGAAGAGAGTTCCTCGGCAAGACTATAAAATTGTGCCAAGCAGATATTCCAAATTTTGGCAAGTTCACTCTCAGCCTCGCAGACTTCGTAGCTTGGGTAATAGAGGAGGACATTCCCAGAAGTTTGATGGGTCTTCTTAGGTGCTTTACCCTTCCCTTTACATATGGCTCTATCTCCCTGAAGTAGTTTTCGGGGATAATAAAGCCTGTGTCTACTAGTGCCCTAAAGTTTCTCTCACGTATCCTTCCTTTTACTGTTAATTCCGTGTTTCTTTTTTGATTTCGTCCCCTTTTCCTTTCCTCCTGTTTGCTACATACATGTGACTTGGCCTCAAAATGATAGTTTTTCTTTGAATTTCCTTGTTTGCTGAAACAATTACGTTGGGACATCTAGTAATACAATTACTAGATGTCCCAACTTATTGCAGCTATAGCATCTTGGGGGCTCCCGGGAATAACCTCCAGAATTATCTCCGTCCGAGAACATAGGAGAATTGCCATTGCATTTAGCTGACAGCTCTGATAACTTATTCATCATCGTGTCCATTTTATCAAGAAGTGGGATCTGCATCTTTTCAACTTCCTGGTGGATCATGTTATTAATTCTTTCTTCTGGAAATGAGGAGTTCTCGTGGTTTGTTCTTCAAGCTGTTGTCAGTTGACCTAGTATAGCATCAAAACGCTCCATGATGGGCTGTTGTAATCTCTCCACTTCTTGTTTAATCAATGAGCGAACTTCGCTAAGACTTGGACTGCTAATGGCAACCTGGTAGACTATCTCAGGTCTATTTACTTCACATCCCTTCTGTGCCCTCTGCTTTTCTTTACTTTCCTTTCTACCTTAGCATCCTGTTCCCTAATGCTGTTTCTCTCTTCTCTAATGACATTGACGGCCCCAATTGAGGCTGCAGGACAAATGTCTCCAAACAGTTGCTCTCTTTGTCTCACTGCTGTCAAGCACTCCTCTAAATTTGTTATGTCCCTCCCAAACGCTGTTTCCTTGTTCTTGTCTCAATCCCCCCTAAAATGTTGAAAAACTGCCCAGTTAAGATGGTGCCGGTCTTTGTCAGAGACACTTAATGTATTGGCAAGAGCTAAGACTCAGTTGTGGTAGTCTAATACACTTTCTTTGTCTTTTTGCACCATCTTCTGGAGCTTCCATAAATTTGGTCCCACATTCCTTACTTTAGAAAACTGGGATATTAGGACCTCAAACTTATAGTAATCTCTAGTTTCCTTTAAGACAGGGGAGGAATAAAAGTATGTCTTTGCCTTCCCAATAAGCTTACTACAGAGCAGAATTAGCAGTTGGAGCTCACTCCATCTACCAATTCTTCTTAGTTCTATATACTCAAAACACGCCAGAACGTCATCAGACTCCTCCCTCGAAAACTGAGGAAAAACCTGTTGAGGATTTATAGTCCTAAAGAATTCAGAGTCATCTAAATCTGAGCTCGATGGTTGAGACATACCTGCATTCATCTTACAAACTTGATAATTTACCCTTTTTCACACTCTCTGATATTCCAACAATTGCCTGACTGTCTGTTACGAATCCAAGACCAACTTATAATGATTATTCCCTATTAACCTTAATTTTAGGGGCCCTAATCACATCCTGCCGACTGCGCCATTGTTAAATATTTGTTTATTTATAGGATTTATACTTAAAGTGTTTGTTACTTGATTATGTCCTTTCTTATTCAAAACCTTATTCAATTAAATTCCTACCGGCTGTTCTATTGTTAGGTCATTGCTTTCTGGATATATTCTGTTTTATATACAGGGTGTTCGGGATAAATTTGACATATTTATAATTAATTATATTTTTCCGTAAGTTACATGTATTAACACACACTTCTCTTCATTTAAAAGTTTGGACCCTTCTTCATTCACATACAAGATGTCAGAAAGGATGGATAGCTGGAACTCACCTGAATCATGGAAGAGAATAACTCATATCATGATGATTCGTGCCCGCCATCAAAATAAGGATATTACGACTGCTGCCCAATGCTCCCTGAATACAGTAAAAACAATCAGGCATGAACTAGAGACTTGCAATGGTGACTACGAGGATGTAGCAAGAAGAAAGATCCCTAGCAGACGATCTGATTGCGTTCGTACAGCAGAATTCCTCGCAAATCTGCAGGAACAGGTGTTGAAGAACCCTGGCATTGGAATTCGGGCTTTGTTCGTGGAGTTGCTAACTGTAGTCAAGCCCTGGATAACAAGGGTAGCCAATGGTAGGCCGTATGTATGGCAGCAGGATTCGGCCCCTTGCCACACCTCTGGGAAAAGTCAAAAATGGTTGTCTGAAAATTTCTACGACTTCACCAGTCCAAATGTTTGGCCTCCAAACTCCCCAGACCTTAACCCCATGGATTATTTTGTATGGGGCGCAGTTGAAAAAGACACCAATCGCACTTCCAGTAATACAAAAGCCCAGTTAATGGATAAAATTAAAACAGTTTTTGCGGCCCTTCCCAGGGAGACTGTAGCATCAGCTTGTTCGAGGTTCCGAAGCAGAATTGAAGCTGTGATCGATGCTAATGGTGGTTATTTTGAGTAAATCTTGTTGATAGTATTGTAATTAACTCTGCCTGTAATGTTTTTTTGTCAATTCATTAAATTTAATAGATACAAAGAAGATTTTCTTTTTCCTTACGAAACTGTCAAATTTATCCCGAACACCCTGTATATCTATTCTATCTTTCTATCGCTATTTTACTTCTTCAGATATCGGGCCTAATATCTAGGATTAGAATAGATATATATAAAACAGAATATATCCAGAAAGCAATGACCTAACAATAGAACAGCCGGTAGGAATTTAATTGAATAAGGTTTTGAATAAGAAAGGACATAATCAAGTAACAAACACTTTAAGTATAAATCACATAAAATAAAATATTTAACACCATTATCACCTTAATAGTCTAATGTATCCTGGTGAAAGGTTAAAATAATAATAAATATTTTAAGAAAAGACCACGCTCACCTCTTTTTGTTGAAGAAGAGTTCTATACTGTAATGAAATTTGATTAATTTGAAGCTCAGCTGACTGGCAATGTTCTTCTTGTTCCAAATTTGATGCTTTTAAGCGGTCAATCTAAAATATATATATCATCATCAAATTCCTGATATATGTGCCATTAGAGAGTGTAAAGTATATAATATAATATAATATAATATAAATATATATATATATATATATATATATATACATAATATAATAGTAAAACATGAAAAGTTTACATCATTACCAACTTGCTATCATCAATTTTCTTGTAAATTAATCTGCTACCTGTCAGCACTGTAATATCATAAGATCTTGTATTTCAGTCTGTTGAGGCACTTCTTACAATATAGTAAGAAGTGCCTGTTGAGAAGAATCCTTTTGTATTCTCATCCATTTCTAAGCTTTTTCAGTTAGCCTGCAGAACATTTTGCTAACTTTCCGATATTTATCTTGTATGTTCTTAATATATTGAGGCACTTCTTACTATACATGGGTTTTTTTTCTCATGGTCTTTCCCTGGCAAAAAACACTTGCTTTACTAATCTTTCCTCTTCCATTCTGTTTAAATGATGAAATCACCTTTTTGATAAGTTCAACTCAAACATTCCTGAATGAAAACAATATCAATTATTTTCTAAATATCTTTATTTTTAATATGGTTTTGTCATTGATGCCATTTGTTTACTCCCCTAATTTTTCTCAAAACTCTCATAACTGTGACCACAGTCTTTAAGCAATATTTTTATTTCTAAACCAGTTCTCCAATCCATAAGTTAATGGAAGTTTGAACACCATTTTGTATCCTGCTAGTTTAGAATTTTGACAAATTCTCTTATTACATAAAAATTTATTCAGTTGACTCCCTAAATTTCTTTATCCTATTATCTATTTACATATTTAATTTGCCATCTTCATGGTCCTGATATATAATATAATATATTGTTAGGTTAAATATAATCTGCTATATATAAGCCTATTCTATAAGAACACTTATAGAATAAGCTTTACTTATTCTATAAGTGTTCTATTCCGAATTTCTAAATGTTTGCTATGTTCCTGCCTATTTTCATAGGCAATCTTTTTATTACTGATTTTCAAAACACACTTCTACTGGATTTCTTTAAGCAATCATCATCATCTGAATAAACTAAACAGCTCAGGAAGATACTTCTATCATCAAGCCTCCCAGTGAAGCTTTCCTTCATAATGTGATCCATATAGATAATAAATAACAGTGGAGATAATATGCATCCTTGTCTCCACCATCTACAATATATATAATTGTAGTATTCTGAACAGCTTTTTTCTTAGTACTTTGTCATATGCCTTTCAGAGATCTATAAACTGAAATGTGGATGCTTGTTATATTCCCCATAATTTCTCAACTATCTGTCTTAAAATCTAATCCTGTCAACCTCTGTTAAGCCTGAAACACAGCTTGTTCTCCTCCAAATTTCCCTTCCACAATTTGTCCAAGCCTCTTCTGAAGAATGTTTGCATAAATGTTACCTTGAACACTCATTAGGGAAATTCCTCTGGAATTTGCACAGTTTTATTTCCTCTTCTAGGAGCTATGAGGTATATCAGGTTATTTTGGATTTACAGCCAAAGCCTCAGGCTATGAGACTTGTATATTATGTCTGTAAATTGCTCTATTCCAATCTTCTGCACTTTGACTTTCTGAAAAGCCTTTCTCATTTATGCAATGCAGCTATTGCAAAACTTTTATACCTCCATATTTGATTATTTCTGGTCAGATATCATCTACTCCTGCTGCTTTTCAGGTTTTTGATGGTTCTTTTCTATCTCAAGCACTGATACATATTCCTGAGTGATTCTCTGGACTATTTTCTATGACTAGTCTATCACTTCTTGTTTCATTCAGTAATCTTTCCAAGTAATTACTCTGGACATCTAGACTCTTTATCTTCAGTTTTCATATCACCTTTTATCATTTTTAATTCCTTTTGTATTCTTTCACCCATTTCTAAGCTTTTTCAGTTAGCCTTCAGAACATTTTGCTACCTTTCCGATATTTATCTTGTATGTTCTTACCAAAGCCTTCCCATGACTTTTATTTAGCTGCTTTTACAACTGCTTTGCTTTCTTGCATTTTTCTCTGTATTTTCACATAGTACATGTTGGTTTACTTGATAGGAACTTCTTTTCCCAATTTCCCAAGTCCACCATACCGTTCTGATTTTTTGTATCCTCGTAGACTTCACTATATACTTCTCTGGCTAAATCAACTGAATATTTTCTTCCAAGTTGGAAAAATTTGATTCTTGTATTCAAACTATATATATATATTCAACTTTATATTCAATTTTATCCTGCTCAAAACTAAATATCACTTCATATTTCAAATCCTCTGTTTACGCTTGTCTTGAATCGATGGGAAGATATCACTGTCAACAATAACAATCAATCAGAGTTCACTTATTTCTTGTGTCTTTTCTATGCTTGAATTTGTGTACATCTTTATCCTGGAACAAATTTGTAATCTGTTCAGCACATGGTCTAGTGTGTGTGCGTGTGTGTATATATAGATAGATCAGGCCATGTATTTACAGGGCTCAACAAATTATGCAAAAACCCCATTTGCCATACAAAAATGTACTCGTTCAAGATCCTCCCCCCAACCCCCATTTTTAAATAAACAATTCCCATGTCCCAAATAAGTGAACAGGAGTTCCATAAAGTCAAGCTACACTTGTGTCTTCTTAAAGTTTAAAAAAAAAAAATTTAGAAAGTTTTTTTTTCCCATTAAATAAGAAATATTCTATTTTGTCTCATTTACAGCTACTTGCTAGCTGGTAAAATCTACTTACCACAGGAAGTGTATTTGTCAAGTCCTGTGTGTATGTGTGAAATCAATAACAGGTTTTATTGTTGCAATGAACACAATAACTAAAAAAATAACCACCATTTTAATAATTCAATATCTAGAAGCTTTGCAATAGTTGAACATAAAATGCAAAGAAAATGATTACAATCTCAGTTATTTTCTTAGTTTTTGTGTTTATCACTATAAACCCAGTGTTTGTTATTATTATAAAAATCATCACTTAACTTTTTGCATACTTTGCTGATATGATTTTCTCACATCCCTCTATGCACTCCCAGACTTACATGAATATCTTACTGTATACAAGGAGGTACCCAAAAATAACCAGAATCTGAACTTGGCACGCATGCATTTTCTAGTTATGGATAATGTCGCTAGGCATCATGGGTATGCTGTTTTCTGTGGCAGTCTGGCAAGTGGCGTCATCCTGTGTGAAGTGATCCATTGTGCTGGATGCTTTTTTGTTAGTTTTTACAAGCAAGTTGGGTGATTTTGTGATGGCTGACCACAAGGAACAAAGAGTGGGCATGAAATTTTGTTTTCTTTTGAATAAAACTGCAACTGACACTATTGTTATGCTTTGGCAAGCCTTTAAGGAAGATGCTTTAAGTAAAACGCAGGTCTACAAGTAGTTTTCCCATTTCAAAAATTAGGACACGTCAGTTGAAGACCAACCATGATCTTGCTGACCTTCAAAAAGCAATAATGATGAAAACATTGAAAAGGTTTGCCAGGTAATCAATGAAGATTGTTGAAAGACCAGTGAGAAAGTTTCTGGAAAGATGAATTTGTCATGGAGTTCGTGCCAGGATATTTTAGCAAGAGATTTGCAAATGAAATGCATGTCTACTAAATTTGTACCTTGTTTGCTCACATAGGATCAAAAAAAAAAATCGTGTGAATGTTTGCTGCATTTTAGGGTGCAAGTTCTTGATGACCAGAACTTTCTTTCAAAAGTTATGACCAGGGATGAGTCTTGGCGCTATGGTTATGATCCAGAAACAAAACAAACATCAAGCCAACCAATGGAAACATGCAAATTCACTGATACACAAGAAGGCACGTCAAGTTCAATCAAATATCAAGACAATGTTGATTTGCTTTTTTTTTTTATGTGAATGGAATTATACACAAAGAATCTGTTCCTCTTGGACAGACAGTGAACCAACATTTTTATTTCAATGTTTGTGTGTATTTCATGATAGTGTGTGATTAAAACAGCCAGAAACATGGAGTAACGGAGATTGGTTGCTGCACCATGCCAATGCCCCAGACGACATGGTCTTGTCTGTTCCAACAGTTCTTGACAAAAAACAACATGGCAGTTGTTCCCCACCCTCCCTAATTGCTCCATGTGACTTTTTTTTTATTCCCATGGAAAAAGAAAACCATGAAACGGTAGCAATTTGGTAATGTGCACAAAGTGAAAGAATAGTCACTGGAGGCCATAAACAGTATTGCAGTTGAATAGTTCCAGAACTGTTTCCAGCAGTGGAAAAAATATTGGGACAAGTGCATTGATTCACATGGAGAGTACTTTGAAGGAGACTAGAATATCATATTATAAACTTTAATACAATTTTTGAGCATGCTGTATCAATACAGCATGCTCAAATCACACATTGCTCTTCCCACAGAACTATTATCTTCAAACACATTTTTTTTAGTCGATGGCTACAACCCCTATAAAATAACAAAATACTGTATAACCTCTCCATCCCACCCATACCTAACACACGTGATCACACCAAAACTATTATCTCCTTATCCAGAATATACTGAAAAATCAAGATTGACTTTTTTATATAAATATAATCTCTGTGACAATTTTAAAACATGCATCAAGATAGCAACTTTTATCCATTCTCTGTCAATGTGTAATAAGATAAAAGATCAGCTTCATCCTCTTGTGCATTCTGGAGTGTATAAAGTTCCTTGTGTTTGCAGCTTGCCTACTTTGGACAGACCAGTATTTCTCCTAACATCCAACTTGAAAAACCTAAAAACTATATTTATGACCTATATTTTTAGAATCAGATTCAGTTATAAAACACTCTCCTAACCTATAAACACAAGTGAATTAAATGGTCAAAGATCTGGGAAAAAGTTATTTAACCTGACCACATTTAGTCTGACTTCTCTGAATTAACTGTTTTTATTCAGTCTCTAGAAGACATCTTGATGGACATTACATTTTAGTTAAAGTGTGAACTGTTTCTTCAGCAATCTAATTGAGCACTACATGTTTTACCACAGTGTGCTCAGATAATACTGGTTAGAAATCCAGTGAAATAATAAAAATAGTAAGCTCGGTACATTATTTTGTTTTTTTGGAATTTATATCAGAAAGCACTTATGAATAACCAGTGGGTTTCAGTTTAATCCTTTATCCAAGTATAAGCAAACAAAGTTTGCACCTGAAGTATATCTTCAGGACTGAGGCAACTCATGATAAAGGTGGACCAAACTCTCATCACTCCTTGTCTCAGTATCTCCATAATGCAAATCACATTCCTTGTGGACATGTATAATGCTATGCATTAAGGGAAGGGCCACTACCCAGACCAGTTTCGAACCTTTATTGAGGTCTCATTAGTGGGAGCCAGACCCAGAGATGGTGATACTAAGGTGGAAGCAATGGAGAAGTCATATTCACCTATACGAGTTGCCAAAAGGTGTACCACCTTATTATTAAATTATTCTGGATTTAGAGAAAGATGTTGGAAGTTTTTTCCCACTTGGTTAGACTATAATAAATTTAGTTTAATCCTTTATCCAATAAGGTGGTACACCTTTTGGCAACTCATATAGGTAAATATGACTTCTCCATTGCTTCTGCCTTAGTATCACCACTTCTGGATCTGGCTCCCACTGACGAGATCTCAATAAAGGGCGAAACTGGTCTGGGTAGTGGTCCTTTCCTTAATGCATAGCATTATACATGTCCGCAAGGAAATGTGCTTTGCATTATGGGAGATACTGAGACAAGGAGTGATGAGAGCTTGGTCCACCTTTACCACGAGTTACCTCAGTCCTGAAGATACTTCAGGTGCAAACTTTGTTTGCTTACACTTGGATAAAGGATTAAACTAAATTTATTATAGTCTGGCCAAGTGGAAAAAACTTCCAACAGTGGTTTTAGTGGTTATTCACAAGAGCATTTGGTATCAACAGACTGATACCAAATGTTTGTATTGTTAAATTCCGCTGATGGATGGCTCTAGTCTAATTATATGATCTAATGCTGAATGAATTTTATGGAAGCTATATTGCAATATCAGAAAAAGGATGATGTTTTTCAGAGTAAGGTAACAAAAACAATCAACACTTCCCTCATTTAAAAAAAAAATATATATATATATATATATATATAATTAAACAAATTAGGAAAGATTAGCAGATAGACAAAATTGGGAGAGACTTTTGTCCAGCAATGGACTGATCCAGGCTAATGAAGAACAGCAGATTGAAAAGCTATCTCCCATGCAGACCATCAGACCTATTTCAGTTTGGAGAGTGGAATAATGTTTCACAAGTTTCCTTATCCAAAATAAATGCAGTTTATTGCAGAATTCAGTTCACTTTAGAAAAAGAAGAAAATAATCAAATAGCCTTTTTTGGATCTGCTAATTCTTCATCAACCTGATGGCAGTTCAATTTTCAGTATTTCAGAAGATATACATGCCACTATATCCATATAGAATAATCACACCATGATCCTAATCAAAAAAACTGGGACTACTAAGACCTTGAAGTTCCCACTCTATATTTCTCAGATAAACTTCTAAAGGAAGCAGTGTAACATATTAAGTCAACTTTCTTATGAAATTGTTTCAGGAAAGTGTTTATCAATAAAGCATTCAGTATTGACAGAATATCTGCCTCTTCTGTTCAAGAGGAAATCCCTCATATTCCACTTCCTTATATGCAAGGAATCTCTGAATGTATTTGTAAAAAAAATTTTAAACCTCTGAAGGGTTTTGGCCTTTTGTCCAGTTAGAAAAATCTCCACTTTTCTTTCATCTCCTAAGGACAAGCATCATCTACTTGGTTTTCCAGGTGTTTGCCAGATGTTTTTCTCCTGTGGTTTATCCTGTTATCGACAATCTGGAAAATCTGCTTTCATTTCATATATAAGACTTGTGTTCTTCTTGACAAATACCAGGAGCCCGAAACAGTCAGGGCTTGCTGAACATGCCATCTCCAACAGGCACAGAGTTCTCTGGATAGACCAAAATCCTTCATAAGAGCCAGTTTCTTCATCATCATCAAATTCCTGCCATGTACACCCTCAAGGGGGGGTGTACAGGATATGATAGTACTACATGAAAAAAATTACATCATTACCAACTTCCTATCTACAATTTTCTCCAAATCAGTCTGTTACTTGTCAAGACTCCAACATTATCAGATCTTATATTTCTATCGTCTAAGGCACTTTGTGCCGTATCAATCCACCTATATCTTGGTCTTCCTCTGGGTCATTTTGCTGCCAACCTGGCAGAGAACACTTGTTTTGCTAATCTTTCCTCACCCATTCTGTTTAAGTGACCATACCACCTGTGACCATATTAGCTCTGCTAACGCATTCCTGGATGCTGACAATGTCAAGTTATTTCCTAATATCCTCGTTTTTAATATGATATTGCCATTGATGCCATCTGTTCACGCCTATAATCTTTCTCAGGACTCTCATATCTGTGGTCTCTAGTCTTTGGTCAAGTGTTTTACTTCTGACCCAGCTCTCAGATCCATAAGTTAAAACTGGTTTGAACACTGTCTTGTATATAGCTAATTTAGTGTTCCGACTAATTTCTCTCTTATTCCATATGAATTTATTCAATTGACTTCCCAACATACCAGCTTTGCTGATTCTGTTGTCTATTTCTATATTGAATTTACCATCTTCACTAAAAATAGTGCCTAAGTAGCTGAAATGTTTTACTTGTTCCACAGGTCTCCATTCACAACACAGTTGGCATTTTCAATGATTCTGTCTATTTTCAATGTCTTTGTATTTTTATTGCTGACCTTCATACCATATCTATTATAACAGCTATTCAATTTAGTCAGAGAGTCTTGCAAACTTGTAGCGGATTTATTTAGAAGTATAACATCATCCGCATAAAGCAAAGAGCAGACATTAACATCTCCAATTTTGATATCGTGTTTAATACCACTTTACTTCATAATGTGATCCATATAGATAATGAATAACAGAGGGGATAATGTACCTTGTCTCACACCAGATTTAACATTAAACCATCTTCCTGTACTTCCTTCAATTCTAACTGCTGACTAACAACTCAAATAAAGACTAAGTACTGCTTGATATAATGCCCCATTGACACCATATAACTGCAGCATATTGAATAGCTTCTCTCTTGGCACCTTGTCATATGCCTTTAACAAATTGACAAAACTTAAATACAGATCTTTGTTATATTCCTATGCTTTCTCGACTATTTGTCATAAAGTGAAGATCTGATCCTGACAGCCTCTATTTGGCCTGAATCCAGCTTGTTCTTCACCAAGCTTTTCTTCCACAATTCTTCTCAACCGTTTCTCAAGTATACTTGCATAGATCTTGCCAGGAACACTCAGCAGGGAAATACCTCTGTAATTCTCACATTCAGTTTTATTTCCTTTTATATATATGGGTACTATGAGAGCTCTACTCCAATCATCGGGAATTCGTCCCTCTATCCAGGCTTTCTGAACTATGCAGTGCAGACACTGTAAGACTCTTATACCACCATACTTCAGCATTTCTGGTCGAATATCATCAACACCTGTTGCCTTTCCACATTTCAAGCCTTTGATGGCTTTTCTACTTCAAGTATGGATATATATTCCTGACAGTATGCCTGGTCAGTATTATTTACCACTGTGCTGTCATCACTGCTTGCATCATTTAGCAGTTTTTCAAAGTAATTGCTCCATACTTCAAGGATATCTTTTTCTCCCGTTTTCATGTCACCTTTATCATAATAATAAATTTAGTTTAATCCTTTATCCAAGTGTGAGCAAACAAAGTTTGCACCTGAAAGAATCTTCAGGACTGGTGTCAGGTGGTGCAACACCAGGGCGACTTCTTGCAAAGGTGGAGCAAGCTACCATCACTCCTATCTCAGTATCTCCTATAATGCAAAACACATCTTCTTGTGGATATATCTAATGTTATGCATTAAGAGAAGGGCCACTACCCAGACTAGTTTCGACCTTTATTGAGGTCTCTTGAGTGGGAGCCAGGCCCAAGTGGAGATACCAGCCAGACGCGTTATAAGGTCATCTCTACCTATAGTAGTTGCCAAATGGTGTGCCACCTTTTTAGTAAATTACTCTGGATATAGAGAAAGATGTTGAAAGTTTATTTTTCACTTGGTTAGAATATAATAAATTTAGTTCAATCCTTTATCCAAGTGTGAGCAAACAAAGTTTGCACCTGAAAGTATCTTCAGGACTGGGGTCAGGTGGTGCAACACCAGGGCGACTTCTTGCAAAGGTGGAGCAAGCTACCATCACTCCTATCTCAGTATCTCCCATAATGCAAAACATATCTCCCTGCGGATATGTCCAATGTTATGCATTAAGGGAATGCATAACATGAGACATATCGTTACCCCCCAGTCCTGAAGATACTTTCAGGCACAAACTTTGTTTGGTCACACTTGGATAAAGGATTAAACTAAATTTATTATATTCTAACCAAGTGAAAAATAAACTTTCAACATCTTTCATCCAGAGTAATTTACTAAAAAGGTGGCACACCATTTGGCAACTCCTGTAGGTAGAGATGACCTTACTAATGCTTCTGGCTGGTATATCCACTTGGTCCTGGCTCCCACTGAAGAGACCTCAATAAAGGTCGAAACTAGTCTGGGTAGTGGCCCTTCCCTTAATGCATAACATTAGACATATCTGCAAGGAGATGTGTTTTGCATTATTGGAGATACTGAGATAGGATTGATGGTAGCTTGCTCCACCTTTGCAAGGAATCGCCCTGGTGTTGCACCGCCTTACCCCAGTCCTGAAGATACTTTCAGGCACAAACTTTGTTTGCTCACACTTGGATAAAGGATTAAACTAAATTTATTATATTCTAACCAAGTGAAAAATAAAATTTCATCACCTTTATCATCTCTAACTCCTTTTACAGCACTCTTTCCTCCGTTTCTAAGCTTCTTCAACAAACTCCAAAATATTTTACCACCTTCTTGATATTTATTTTCTATATTCTTGTCCAAGTCCTCCCATGACTTTTGTTTAGCTAGTTTTATACAGAGTTTAGCATTCTTGCATTTGTCTCTATATTCTCTAAGAGCACAAGCTGACTTATTTGACAGGAACTTTTGATATGCTTTCTCCTTTCCTTCACTGCCTCTTTAACTTCCTGTGTCCACCATGGGGTTCTGATTTTTCTATCCTTGTAGACAACCTCACCACATGCCTCTCTGGCTGAATCAATCAGGGTTTTCTTCAAGGCTTGATTCCTGTTCTCAAACGCATTCATTTTTTCTTCAATAATCTCTGTGTATTTTAGTCTACAGTTCACATCTGAGAGCTGCTCAACTTTTATTTGCATGAAAACTTTCTTACATGTTATTCTTTTCAATATGAAATTCAATTTTATCCTGCTCAAGACTAAATAGTGATCACTTCCAATTTCAAATCCTCTGTACACTCTGGTGTCCTGCACCACGGAGAAAACATCACTATCAACAATAACATAATCAATGAGTCTTTTCTTATTCCTAGCCTCTTCTCTCCATGTGAATTTGTGCAAATTTTTATGTTGGAACATGGTGTTAGTAATAAACAGTCCATGTCCTGAGCAGAAATCCAACAGATATTTGCCATTATTATTAGCTTTGCTCTTTTCTCCAAATTTTCCCAAAATATTTTTAAATGTCTGACAACCATTTCCTACTGCTATTTAGATCTCCAACAAGGACCAACTTTTCCTTTTTCATTGTGTCAGTTGCTTTTTCTAAAGCCTCAAAAAAATTCCTCCACTTCTACCTTAGTAGAACCTTCTGTGGGACCATAGGCACAAATAAGTCTCATTGTCCAGTTCCCCATTCTCATATTTGCCCACATTACTCTACTTGAGACTGATTGCCATTCAAGAAGATTAGCCTCGTATTTTGTGTTGAATACTATGGCTACTCCTTCTTTTCCTTGATTGTCATTGCCTGAAAATAACATTTTGTATTTATTGCTCAGAAAGATCTCACCAGTTTTGGTCTTTTTTGTTTCAGCCACCCCTATTATGTCGATCTGGTACTTATCTAATTCCTCAGCTAGCTCCATTTCTTTGCCATTCAGGCTTCTTACGTTGATAGTACCGATCTTTAACTCTGGTGATATTGAGTTGGGGTTTGTTTTCAGATTTGTTCCAGTAGCTGACTTTTCGCTGTTCGCCCTGGTTCCCTGGCGAAAACAACGGGGGCCTTGTTTAACGTCCCAGCCGGCATGAAATTTTGTCGTGTTGTACCATCATTTTTTATTTTGGTTTAACCAATAAGAATACAATTTGGTCAGCTAAATCCCAAATTGCCAGCCCATCCTCGTTCTTTCAGTATCCAAGTAGATACCCAACAGGGTGCACCACGAGAAGGTGAAGATTGGACATTAGGTCAGAAGCCTTGGTCGGTTCTCCGCATTCCTTTAAAGGCTGTGTGGAGGTCTCCTCTCAGTTATACAGCTTTGACCCTTAAGCACCCCAGGGAGCATATTTCTAAGGAAACTTGTGAAACGTTATTCTATTGCCCAAACTTAAATGAACTTGCAATAGTCTAACTTAATAACAAACTGTTAAAAAAATTTGTGTGGAAAAAATTTTTCATGGAATGGAGAGAGACAGAGACAGAACATGTGACCATGGAGATTGTTTAAGAATTGCAATGGCAAGGGAGTGAGAATCAGTCCTCCTCCCTTCCATGGAAAGTAACTGGCAAGTGGTACAATGCCTGAAAGAAGTGTGGTGAGTGAGGAAACAATGAATGAGTTTAAGTTATGGTGCAACAATGAGTTCTGTATATGACAGTGAGGCCTTCCAATAATAAACTGGGATCTACAGATGTTTGATGATGATGATAACAATAAATGTTTATTTTGTTCTAGGAACAGGTCCATAAAGAATCAAAACCAGTTAGTTTCAGTTTAAGACTAATTCTGTATGGGATTATTTAAGAAGTCAAATCTTCTTAGAGATTTAATTGCAAAAAATGCATCGAACAAAATATCATATACATCATTTAAATTAAAACATTCTTACCTCTTGTTTTTGTGCAGCACACTGAATTTCTAAGTGTCTTATCCTTTCATTTGCAATGCTCAGTTCTGTAACACTGTCTAGAAAAAAATACTACTGATAAGAACAACAGTTTAACATATTTTATACATCTGTTTCAGTGCTAAAAAAGAATACAGTATAACTTAAAAATAAAATAAACATTATTAAATAGAAATCTCCAGAGAAACCAAAGACTCACTGTGGAAGACCACCATCTCTCTGCTTAAATTCATTCAGACAATGCACTCACCACTTCTACCAGTTCACTCACTAAAAGAAAAATCCAGCATCTTGTTAATCACTCTTCTACTCAACTTTCAGAGATGGTTCCTTCTTTCTTTGACTACACACCTGATTTTATCTATCTCTATCCTATGAAATCTTTATGCTACCTTTACTCTGCCTATTTGTCAGCACTTGTAATCCACATTCTCTTAATATGTCTTCATTGCCAATATGTTACATTGCTAATATCATTGCAGTTACATCCATGCCCTTTCCACTATTTCTTCATCCCTTTTAGAATCCTAAATATCAGATCTGAATCCATATGCAGCTGTAACAAAGCCATGTGAAGAATATGGAACACAACTGTGTTCCATATTCTTACAAATGTGTCCTTCTCAGCATAACTGTTTTCCTATGTTATTTTTTATCCATCTTTGTAACATGCCTTAATTTCTGAAATTCTTCGCTTCATTAGTTTTCCATTTTCCTTTGTGTGTTAAGCTCAATGGCCTGTTACAGACAAGTAACTTGAAACCTAATTAATACTCTGATAGGATGGTTAATTCTATCAGGATGGTGTATTATTTGCTGTCAACTGCTTCTGCCTGTTTTGAGGGATGAAAACCCAAGTTTTCTGTGTGAAAAACACTATCATTTCCATATGAGACCAGCTAACACACCTTTATATGAAAAATCCTGATAAAGATTCTTTGCTAGAAGGGATTCAAACCCAGGGCTTTCCAACCAAAGGGTATCATTAAAAAACTGACTTAGGTATAAAGGTTTCTTGTTACTTTCTTGTATCAAAATTCCAATGCAGTATGACCAGAATTTCTTCAGTTCAAAATGCATTATTTTGTATCTGGTATCATTATACTAGTATCCATCATCATTTGACCATAGTACCAGTCTATCCATATACCTTGCAACCACTCTATGCTGGACGAATAGCAAATCACTATCCTACCCAATTTTGCACAATCAAATAAATGGATATCTGCTCAAGCATTTCCCAATATCAGTGAACAGTAACATTCTCAGAACAGAACTACTGAAAATATACTCCAACCTTAATCCCTTATTATTATTATTATTATTACCCTAAGATCCCATGGAGTCAAAGACTCATCTAGGAAGTCACTTCCCTCCATATACTACTTGCATTATGACCCCTTATCCACATCACTAATTTAAACATTAATTTAAATAATGTTTATATCACCGAAATGAAGCTTATTGGCTCTTTATATTTAAGTAACTTAATGGGTGCACCTTTTTGACAACTCGTATAGCAGAGTATATAAGTTCTTTTCGCTATACCCTTTGGTATTAATTTGGTCTAGCTACTCACTGATGAAGCCTCAATAAAGGCTGAAACCGGTCTGGGTAGTGACCTCCCACCATAATGTAATAACAGCATATATTTCCTAGGAAATGTGTTTTTACATTATGGAAAATACCAAGAATAGTGATCAGAACTTTACCACCTTTGCTGTGAGTTGCCCAAGATTGTACTACGTACTAGGACTACTTGCATTAGCTCACGCTAGTAATCGCCGATACCTTATAGTTTACTATATTCGGCATGAAACTCTCTGATTCCAATCTTTGAGTTTCTTATTCGGTTTTAAAACAATGTGGGATTTAATATCCCCTTAATTTAAATAAAGTGAAGTAAGCTAATCTTATGGGGGTATAATGCCATGCATTATGGGAAGGACCACTACCCAGACCAATTTTGATCTTTACTGAGGTAGGTATGCTAAAGTGCAGGGATACATCTCAAAAAAATCTCTGAGTGATCTACAAGATTACTCTAAAACTCAATGAGTGACCAAAAGGATCACTATTAAACTCATCACTCCTGACCTGAAGCACTCCATGATAGGAAACTAAGCAGTCTCATCACTGGAAGCCAGACCCAGAAAAGATACCAAGGTTGAAGTAACACAGAAGTCACATCTCCCATATACATGTAGTGAAATGGTGTAACAACTTATTATTAAAATGGTCTGGATTAGAGATAGTTGTTGGAAGTTTTTCCACTTGGTGATACATTAAATTAAAGATGCCAAGAAATTATATTCTTGATATCTTTAATTTAATGTATAACCAAGTTGGAAAAAAATGATTCTATCATATCTCCACTTTTCTGCCTATTAGTTAAAATTTCAGTCTATACTCATAGGGTGCACTCCACAAACCAGTCACGAGAGGTCACTTACCTATGAATCCTCTCCACCACTTCCACATCTCCGAGAAACTCCAGGCAATCAAATCTGTGCAGTTCAGATGTAGTTGCATCAAAGTCTTATAGTGATAACTTTTTGCTTCATGCTTCTGTGTGTTTTTAATATCTAAGTAAACCTTTTGAAATATGTCCTTTGAATGTCAACTCTGTCCAAAAATACCTCCTACATCCCTAGCCTCATCAATTTCTTACAGTACAGTTCCACTATGCAATATACAGCGTGTCATCTTTAGAATTTCCTCAAGTTCTACAAAGGAGTGCCATCAGAACTAAATTAGGGAAATAGATATACCAAAATATTTCTGGATTTTGACAAGATTGACAGGATTCCAAAAGTAAGGTTGTTATATAAACTTAGAGATGGGCATGCAAACCAAACTTGTATAATGGATAGGAAAGTGGCTCAGTGACTTCCACTGTACTTAGTACTTGGGTAACTGTTATTGTTTAATGATGGTGGAACTGCAAGGGCAGCAGTTCCCAAACTCCTTTATAAATAAAACAACTACAAGCCATTACATTTTCTCTGAAAGCAGCTGTGCAAAAATCCTTTGACACTGATATTTTTCAATTAATGTTGTGTGACTGCTTAACTTTACTCAAATTCTTAATCTCTAGAACACTGAAGAAAAGCAGTTGTAAATCTTGTTCAGGACAGACTATTTTAATACTTGGTTTTTAAATTTACACATGGTAAAAATGCTTTTTTTTTGCATAAATACATTGTTGCAAATGGAAGCAAAACTGTAATTGTTTTATTTTACAATTCCTTCTTCACACTCAACATCTTAATAAAGATAATACAAACATTTTCTCACAAGACCTTCCCCAATATATGATTCATATATCCCAAGGATTTGCAAACCATAGTTTGGGAAATGCTAGTCCAGAGAGAAGGGTTTGAAACCTTTTTAGTTAACTTGCTGACTCCCTCATAAAGGCATTTATCTCTCAATGACCCCAACTCCATGCAAAAATATACACATTTTAACTTTAACAGACTGATTATAAGAAAATATTGGTTAATATTTATTAAAAAACAAATATAATAATAATATATAAGTAGCTATCAGTTTATAATAATCATTATTTCTGCTTATAATAATTATAATTTGTCTTGGAAAAACTGCAAGACATTACATGTTAATAGTCAGTCTCCCATAATCAAGTTGCTTGGAAACCTGAACTGATGTATGGTTTGAGGACCAGAATCCTGTTTCCCAAATCTTCCTACGTTGATGTGGTATTCCTATGGTCTCTCCTAGGAAACACAAAGTCTATCATACCACTCCTTAAACTCAGTGACCATTCTCGTTCTCGCCACTCTATCAGGCAATGCATTCCATGGTTCAACCACCCTCCATGCAAAGAAACCACTTGGTGCTGACATCAGATGTCAGCACCAAGCATGACATCAATTTCATGACTTCAAATGAGTTCAGAGTTCAGGATGACTAACAAAAAGCAAAGCAGGGTAGAAACACGGTAAACAAAAGCTTCCACATTATGCTGCAGTGGGTTCGCATGGATAGGCCTTGTATAAAAGCCAACCAACTTGATGAAATCAGACCCAATTCTTTTGGGATATCTTAGAGGAGGTGGAGATGATGAAAGAGTTTGGGTGATGATGGATAAGAACCACACTGCTGAAATTGTGAGGACAGCACAGAGGATTATGACAATAACCTGGAAGACACTGATTTGTTGAAGTAAGGATGGTATTACTGTATGCACAGATTAAGGTCACCTGGTTTTCAAAAGGATGAACAGATACTGAAATATCATCACGAAAGTGACATTTTGCAGCTTATGAGAGTTTATTATTATTATTATTCAGGTCTCCATGAAGTCAAAAGACTCATCGCTGGAGGGTCTTCCTAGGAAACACAGTCTATCAAGCCTCATCATGGGAGGTCCCTCCTAGGAAACACAAAGTCTATCATACCACTCCTTAAACTCAATGACCATTTTTGCTCTCACCACTCTATCAGGCAATGCATTCCATGGTTCAACCACCCTCCATGCAAAGAAACCACTCCTCATCCTCTTGCTCACAGTTTCCTTTCGTAACTTCCAGGGATGGCCTCTTGTCATCACTTCTTTCCACTGTTCAATCAAATAAAAGAACTCCCCAGTGTCAACCCTGTAACCACCTCTCAACAGTTTAAAAGTCTCAATCATATCACCTCTCCTTCTTCTATCCAACAAACTCTGCAGTCCACATTCCCTCAGCCGATCTTCATAACTAACATTGTACAGTTCTGAAACCATCTTTGTTATCTGCCTTTGTACCCTTTCCACAGTTAATTTATCCCCTTCAAATCCTGGGGGTCAAATCTGAGAACAATAGTCTAAGTGTGATCTGATCAGGGTCTTATACAACAGAATGATAACTCTTTTATCTCTGTAGGTCAGCGTCCTTCTCATTATTGCAGCAATCCTCTGTGTTACCTTCACCACCTTTGCAATATGTCCCCTAAATTTCAGGTTTCTATCAATCATCAACCCCAGATCTTTTGTCTCCCTTACTTCCTCCAGTATAGCATCTCCAACAGAGTATGCAGCATCCCACTGATGTGTCCCACACCTCAAGAACATTTTGCTGCATTAAACTGACAGACACCCCCATTCATTTGCCCATCTGTCTAGCGTATTCAAATCCTCTTGCAGGGCCTATTCAAATCCACATCTGCACTATTACTAATAACCCTTCCCAGCTTCACAGCATCTGCAAACAATTGAATATCCTCCTGCAATCCACTGACAATGTCATTGATATAAAGGTTAAATAAAGGTTAAAAAAAAAAGATGGGAGAAGAAACTGGGGTCATCACTGGAAGCATGTGAAGTCTGGATTCTTATCATGGGATGTAGTGAGCGTGTCTTCAGTGAACCTATTTAAAGAAGGATATGATAGATATTTAGGCATGAATGACTAAAATGGGACACTATCCCTTGAGTCCTTAAACTCCATGAAGGAGCCATAATAATAACAACTAAATTCTACCAACTACAGACATTCAAAAATGTCCATGCGACAGCAAAATTCAAAACCCACACTCAGTAAAATGTTTGCAATGTTTATAATGTGCTACCATCTACTCAGAAAACCAGCTTGAAACACAATAAAAATAATAATAATGATGATGTTCTTGTTGGTATTAATTTTATTTTAGAACAGAAGATAAAATATACAAGGCATAATTAAAAACTTCAAAAAAGAAACAGCACCTATCAAAAATTTGAATATTCAGATTTTATGAGTGTATATTCCGTAAATACCTCATGTAAAATACTGCATAAACTGAAAAGTGTGTTGTTACAGATGTTTTTGTAATGGAGGTCAATTACTTTTTAAAGGTTAAATTATTTAAAGGGTTAAAATTATATTTAAAAAAAAATTACTTTTCATATCTAGCAAGAGTACTATTCTATTACAAGTATATGTAGAATCAACAAATGTTACAATTATGTCCTACAAAATGGACTGAAAAACTTAAAATAAGTTTTTGTATCTCATCAGCATCCTATTTCAGCTATTTTTTTTTCAACTTTACTTTTGACTTTTCTTCATATCTGCTCATCATACACTGCTGAATTAATAATGCTCAATATCATTTATCAAAATCAAAACAGACTAATTTTTCATTATTTCTTAATGTGACATGCTTTGCAAAACTTTTATTCTTTATTATAAATGTGTTGAAGTGTCAGAATAACACAAAGAAATTGATAGTAGCACTTGATATTCAGAAAATGACATTTTTCTCATTTATCCAATTAGACTATATATTTGTTTCAATGTTTACAACAAGCTTGCAGTAGCAATTGATGCAGTATCAAACTCCTGTAAATATCTTTCCTCTGCCAGTCAACAGTAAAGTGTCAGTAAGATAAATAAGATGTACAATGAAAATTAAAGCAGTATAACTGGTAACATGAAATTACTGTATTTCCTGTCTGATTATAAAAAAACTTATTTTTTTGGTGAAAGCTATTAGATCCCAATTCTTAAGCTCCACTCTATGAAAGAAATCATCTTCAAATATAACATATTTGAAGGTAGAATAAGATAAAAAAAAACATCTAAAGGTGGATATAACATTTTGTTTACAACGTTCTTCGGATACAAACTTTATTTTTATTTCGGTGTATCACTGTTTGACACCATCACAAGTATATTTATTTTTCCCAATATACTTATTTATTGGGGTCATGTCACATAAGGGCGTGGAAAATTTAACCTACTTGCATTATGAAAACTTAGAGGAAGAACGAAAGCTCACAGACAATATTAAAAGGAAACATACTGATAATTTCAGACATTAACCAAAAGAAAAAAATATTACAAACATTGGAAAACGGGCATAAGTTTAAAACAAATGGTCTCAGAGTCAATAATAAACTAATTACCATTTATTTCTTCACGACCTTCATTTAGGACTTCTTTGGTAAAATTCGATAACTGGCCAGTGAGAGACGAAAAACTACCCCCCAACCAAGACATATTCCTATAATTACAATGATCTTAATTAAGGATGATCCATAGTGATCAACTCTAAGTGCTATTTACTCAAAACAACAAACATCACCAAACTCCATATGCCAACTTGTCAACACATCACCACCTGAACCTTGCAGATTAAGTACCTAACATTATATATATATATGTGTGTGTGTGTGTGTATATATATATATATTTTTTTTTAATATATATATATATTTTTTTAATTTATAATAAATTTTGTGTGTGTGTGTGTGTGTGATATATATATATCTTTTTTTAATATATATATATATATATTTTTTTTTTTTAATTTATAATAAATTTTGTGTGTGTGTGAATATATATATATATATATATATATATATACTGTATCAAGTATATATATCCGTATTAAAAAAGTATCCGTATTAAGTCCATACCATTAAATAAATAAATAAATTTGGTGTGTGTGTGTGTGTATACACACACACACACGCACCAAATTTATTTATTTATTTAATGGTATGGACTTAATACGGATAAACATGCCTTACTTCATGTAATATACATCTGTTATATTATCTGTAGACTGGGCCCTTCCCTTTTTTCTTTCCTTCTTTCTTTTCTTCTTGCTCCTTCCCTCAATGCTATTAGAGTATTCGAGGAGTAGGGATAAATCTTTCCTGTTTTAGTATTTCATTTCGTCTTATTCAGTGGCAGCTGCCTCACCAAGTCCAACCCACCAAGCCAACGTGGGATGAATTGGAGAACAAAACTTCCCAGATGTGTGGAAAAAGCCTCTGCAACCCTATCACTTTTTTTTTCAGTGACTTCACTCCAAAATTCTAATATGATTGTTTCTTATAAAAAATCTCGTGCAGAATAATCAGAACCGCGTTCAGGGATTAGGCAGAGGGTTCTGTTCGAGAAGTATATTAGTCTCCAATGAAATCAATGATATTGTGAATGAGGAACACAAAAGGTAGGATTAATCTTACATAGACACTTTACATAAAGCACAGATGGGTATTCTTAAGATTGTCTATAAAGAGATGGAGAGATATAAAAACTAATATCCTGGGAATGAAGAGGCCATTCCATCTGGTAATTTACATGTTGCTTAGTTGTTTACTCAGTAGGCATCATCGAGTGGCTGTGATACTGAAGCTGTTCGGGCAAGACCCCTTCTTGGTTATAACTCCGTTAATGACAGAATACTTTCTATTAGAGACTTAAAGTTCATTTTACCAATATATCAATCTTGGTAGTTTATGCACCCCACACGGATAGGCCTGATGAACAAAGTGAGAAATTCTATGAAAATTTAGAGACCGTTTTGGACTGCCTACCAAGGCGAGACGTACTTTACATCTTAGGGGACTCTAATTCAAAAGCTAGAAAGAGTATGAGAGTTGGGTCTTAGTGTGGCATGTAACTAGGGATTCCATACGTCCCGGTTTCCCCGGAACAGTCCCGGTTTTATTACTTCTGTCCCGGCGTCCCGCTATGTTTAGTTCGGGACGTTAAATGTCCCGGATTTTTTAGAATTTAAAATTATTGATATTTCTAATAAGAATAAGTACAAATCGTAATATTTTGGGTGCTTTTAAAAATGCATGTTTACAAAACAAAAAACAGAGACATATGTATTTTGTAGTTCGGTGAATTACCAGAATGTTAGAATTTTGGGAAAACGATTTAGTTCCATACATTTCATTCAGCCGGAGAAAAGAATGTCAGAATGAGGGAGACAGTCGCCCAACTGTATGTTTAACTAATCGCAACCACGGCATATATTTCGTTCATCTGGTAGGCGGTAAATTTTTAGCAATGTTTTGTCTCAATCTTAGAGTAGTGATTAGAGTGAGTTTGGATTGATTGAGTTATTCTGATGAAAATAGTGTGTATTCGTGTCTCAGGATTACTGATTTTCTCAAAGTATTGAAACCTTATTACAAAAGGACTACAGGAGCGTTTCTGAGTGCCAGAACTCAGAAACACTTACTAAGGTAAGTAGCAGCCAATTCTCTATTTAACTTAGCAATACCAAGACCATGGAAAAGCTCCTAACATTCGAAGAAGTTTACAGAGAGTTCCTAAGATTAGGAAAACTCTTAAATGATAGCTGGCCAGGGAAGGTAAAACTGTACGACATATTCCCCCCCGCAGAAGTCACAGACGATATCATGGACGACCAAAACAACGAAGATGACACACACCCTCAAAAAAACTTAGCACTCTTGCCACAATCAGAAGAACAAGCAACACTTAGCAACGCCTACCAAACAGCAGAATCACACACAGACTTCCACAAAGTACAAAATAAAAGAAAAATATCGAACATGACAGAAATACCCAAAATATGAGAAACAGAAACAGACAAGAAACAAATGAAAGAATATCCCCAGTCATCCTAAGGGCCAAGGAACACTGGACATCGATCGTCACCGCTCTGAACACAACAGGAATCACCTTCACAGAAGCAACAAACACGGAAGAAGGAATACGCATTCAACCTAAGAGATCGACAGACTACAGAAACATAACAAAATTCTTGGATAGCAATAACCTACCGTATCACACATTCCAACTCAACAGCGACAAACATCTGAAAGTAGTACTAAGAGGAATCACAGAAACAATATCAACAGAAGTCACCACAGACCTACATAACAAAGGATTTAACGCCATTAAAGTAAGCCAAATGCATAGAGCTGACAAGACTCCCTACCCCTTGATCCTAGTCGAAATCTCAAAAGACCAGAAAGATATATACGACCTCCAAACCATCTGCGACCTAATTATAAAAGTAGAATCTCTGAGACGCAAATCCTTCTGCCAATGTCACAGATGTCAGAAGTTCGGTCATGCACAGCTATGCTACAAAGCAGAATTCCGATGCCTGAAATGTGGAGGAAAACACGCCACACTAGAATGCAAGAATCCATGCACCCAGCCTGCGAAATGTGCAAACTGCGGGAGTCCACACCCCACTAAATGTCAGATGGATGCAAGTGAAACACACTTGCGTCCATCTGACAAGACAAGAATCAACAACTACACCATGTAGCGCACAGATAAAACCTATGAAAGAGGAGGAGGAACTGCCATCGTCATTAAAAGAAGTATAAAACACAACGCAATCGCCACACCTCAAACAGAACACATGGAAACAACAGGAATTGAAATACACATGGAGAACACGAGCAGTATCATAGTATTTGCAGCCTACTACCCTCCAAATAAAAAAACTCCTAGAATCAGATCTGGACGAAATATTAAATGCAGGTAAAGCAGTAATTATAGCTGGAGATTTTAATGTCAAACATTCAGCCTGGAATAGCAGAATCTCAAATATTAACGGAAGAATATTCAACTCTTATACTACTTCACGAAATATAGCAATAATAGGACCCACATAACCAACACACTACGGAGCAACCGGACGTCCTGATGTACTTGATATAGCTGTATTAAAATACATTGTGCACAGCTATCAAATACATGCAGTCAACGAATTAAGTTCTGATCACAACCCCATCATATTGCAACTAGGCACCACGCAAGATTTAACCGAAAATACCTCCACCTTTATAAACTGGAAACAACTTCCACCAGCCTTCCAGGAAACTCTTGGCCCAGTACCACATATAGTATCCACTGAAGACATAGAAAAAGCAGTAAAAATCTTTGAAAAGCAAGTACTAACAGCAGTATCACAGGTAACACATACAACCAAATGCGCACCACCAAATAAACTCCCAGAGGACATAAAATATCTTATCCAAGAGAAAAACAGATTCAGAAGAAGATATCACAGAACACTGGATCCAGAAGATAAACAGGCAATTAACAGAACTACAAACCAGGTTCGGTATGCCCTAAAGGATCAATGTAATGAACTCTGGAATAACAAAATACACCAATTAAACACAGAAGAGCAATCATTTTGGAGAATGATGAGATCACTTCGTTCAAAACGTAACATGCTTCCCCCAATCCAAGGAGAATATAGAGTCGCCTACAGTGACGAGGAAAAGGTAGAAGCATTTGCAGACAGCTTAGAAAGACAATGAAGTCCCAATTATGCCAATGTAGATTTAAGCTTCATAAGAAAAATCCATACCCAAGTGCATAAAATAACTCAAAATGCTTCAATCGAATCCAACAACAAATCCGTGTCATGAACAGAAATATATGACATCATAAGAAAACTAAACAACAAAAAGTCTCCGGGTCCAGATGGTATTAGGAACAAGGTATTCAAGCTACGTCCACGTACCAATGCTATCCTTCGGCTAAACAATTTCCCAGAGCGATGGAAGCTTGCAGATATCTTGCTAATTCCAAAACCTGGGGAAAATGCACAATTCCCACAGACCTATCGGCCTATCAGCCTTCTATCATGTGTAGGCAAGATAGCAGAACTCGCTATACTAACACGGATTCAAGAAGCAGCAGATAACAACCAAGTCATACAAAACGAGTCAGATTCAGAAAACAGCATTCTACGACCCTCCAAATTTACAGAATCATTGAATACATCACTCAAGGGTATGAATGGCACCAACATTCTGGCTCAGTCTTCTTGGACATAACACAAGCATTTGATAGAATTTGGCACCATGGTCTAATTTTCAAGCTACACCAAGTAGGAGTCCCAATAACACTAGTTCTACTTATCAAATCATATCTCAGTAACAGAAAATTTTAAATAAAACTGAATGAAATCAGATCCACAGAAAGGAGAGTCATGGCAGGAGTCCCACAAGGCTCTCTGCTATCTCCTCTACTCTTCTCCATATAGATGACAGATCTCCCCAAGTTGTCCCCATCCATCACCGCTCTCTATGCCGACGACACAATTATCATAGCCAGATCCCTCCGTCCCAATCTGGCAACAAACAAGCTACAGAGAGCAGTAAACGAATTAGAGGATTAGTACACCAAATGGCGCATTGCCATCAATCCAGGAAAAAGCTCTGCAGTACTTTTCACCAAACGTAAAGCAGAACCGAACACAAGCATGTAAATGTTTGGAAAAATCATCCCTTGGCAAAACTCTACCAAATATCTAGGAGTTTATCTTGATAAACGCCTGAATTTCAAGACACACATAAATAGTATCTCCACCAAAGCAAGTCAGACAATAGCACAACCATATCCACTTTTGAATAAGAAGAGCTTCCTAAACATAAATAACAAAATTCTCCTCTATAAATCAGTAATAAGACTGCAACTCACTTACGCATCACCAACCTGGGGACACACAGCTAAAAGCAACATCAACAGATTACAGACCATCTAGAACAAATGCCTAAGAATGGCATTTAATGCTCCATGGTTCATGAAAAACTTCCAATTACACCAGGAAGCCAAACTTCCAGGTATCAAGACCTACATGACAGGCATTGCAGAAAAATTCTTCACAGACACAGATTATCATCCAAATCAGCTAATTCAACAGGTAGCAGACTACAAACCCTCAGATCATTTCAAACATAAAAAACCAAAATCCTCCATCCCAAGATAAAGCTAATACAGTTTACAATGCTCACAATGAGCGGGTAATTTACCCATAATAATCTTCTCATTCACAAGCTAAAATCAGATGAAGGGATAAAGAGTCAAGGACTCGGTCCATCTCCCAAAGAAGTTCCAAGTCTCAAGCTTAGTTCGCATAGCGTACGATATCCGACGGTCAGAAATGTTTCTCATTGGTCGACATGTTTTTGAATATTAACGCGCCACGATAGTTCATTTTCTTTCAACAAATGAGAAACATTTCGAACCGTCGGATATCGTACGATGTGAGAACTAAGCTTCACGCGCAGAACCCAGAACGTCTGTCTATAAGGGTGAAGCATAATGCTTTTAATCCCTGCTATCTGATAGGTCACTGTGTAGGTGAAAATTTATGAGCAACGTGCTCAGCCCGAGTTGGGCAAGTTATAGATCTTGAAAGGGAACAATGATGGCATTAGGTCGTCTATTTTTGAATAAATCCGATTCATCATAATTTGCTGCTTGTTGGACTAATTCATTTGGATATGAGGACGATTTTGAGAAGGATTTTACTGTAAGAGATTGCAGGAAAGAGTAGATATAAGGGATATTTGTGTCTCGATGAAGGTGAACATTTCTGATGTACCATGGTGCATTTAAGATCATGCGTAAGCATTTGTTTTGCAGTCTTTGCAGTTTAAGAATATTTGAGCTTGAAGTATGGCTCCAGGCGGAGGACGCATAAGTGATAATGCGAGAAATCATCAACTGGTAGAGGAGCAATTTGATTTTAATATTTAGTTTGCTGTTCCTATTGATAAGAGGGTAAAGCTGTGCTATAACTTTTGATGCCTTTGCACATAAGGATTTTGTATGCGGGCTGAAGTTTAGTTTTGTGACATACAACTTTTAACTTTTCTATCCTAAAATTCATAACTTTACACTCTCCTACATTAAACTGGTATCCACAACCAAAAATCCTCATGCCTTTGTGAACCACATGCTTACCCAACATCCAGGAATAAACTGCTTGTTCTGCCTCATCTAGCCAAGTGTTGAAATATTTCCTTTTTATTAAACCTATCGAATCCGTTAAATAACTGCAATGTTTCTATTATATCTCCCCCTTTTTGCCCATCAATCAACTTTTGGAATCCACAAATTGATACTCACAGGGAGCATTCCACAGACTACTTGCCATCTTGGTCACTGGCCTCTGGATCCTCTCCACAACTTCCTCTTTCACGAGATCCCCAGGTGACCAGACCTGGGCACTGTAAAACGGATGTGGTCGTATCAAGGCTTATAAAGAGGAAACATGACTCCCTTATCTCTGTTTGTTCAGCATGTTCTTCAATAACCAATTAAACCTCTGAGCTACCATGGCTACTTTAGTAATATTCCCTCTAAACTTCATCTCTCTATTTACTACTACCCCAAATCTCTGGCTTCATTGTTTTCCTGTAGTATAGTTACCTCAATATGACACAACTTGTAATTTTTCTATCCCAAAATTCATGACTTTACACTTTTCTACAATAAATTGGCATCCACTATGTTTTGATCAGGGGCGGCTCGTGCATAGGCACTCCGGAACTTCAGCCCCCCCACCCAATTTTTCTCGATATATAAATATATTTATTAATTTATTTATATTTGCTTGTAATATTTAATTTTATCATCAACAGTCCTATACAATTCTCTTATTTTGTATAAAAAAATAATAAAAATCCATCTTGTAGCACTTAGGAGGGCGAAGGATGCCAGCAGTAGTATGTTTACCACAGTGTCATATTGCTACGCGCGCAAGCATATATACGTCATAGTGATATGCGAGCTATTAGCGTAATGCGGCACTGTCCGTCGCGCAGTTCCACTGTTGTTTATATGCAGTTTGCGCCAGTAGTAGAGTGTTCGTAATGCTTATCGTGTTTACTCCGTCTCTTTAAATATTTGGACATTACAATTAAAGACATAACATTTGTTATAGTTTTTATTTTAGAACATTATTGGGGTTATGATAATGGATTTTATTTTTAAGTAATTTTGAATTATACTAAACTGTATAATTTTATCGATAATAAACAATCTTTTTTCATGTTTAAATTTTTTTTTTAATTTTTACCATAATTTTGATATTTTATCCAAACACGTATACACTGTACTTACAGTGTTTATGTACATTTCGAAAGTTACAGACCCCCATGATTTCAAGCCACTAGCCGCCACTGGTTTTGATCATACTGTCAGCCTATTTAAATCATCCTGCAAGCTCTCTACATCACTATGATTAATAGTACCCCACCCAACTTCGCATTATCAGCAAATAACTAAGTATCTCCCATCAAATTATTTCCTATATCATTTATATACAAATTGAACAGCAGTGGTCCAAGCACAGAGCCCTTTGGTACACAACTAGTCTCCTGCCTTTTCCTGGATTCTGCTCCTTCATATACTACTCCTTTGTATCTGTCCATTAGCCACCCTTTTTTCCATATCATCAGTTTCATATCCATCCCATTGTTGCAGCTTGCGTATAGCCTGCAGCTGGCCTGTCTAATGCCTTTGCAAAATCCATCAGTATTATCGTGTATTCATTCTCTTTGTCAACTCAGCTGTCACCCCTATTTTAAAAAGTTAACAGATTTCTAAGGCATGAACTTCCTTCAGAAAACAATGCTGCCCCTCAAAGAGTATAATATTTCTATCCACCCATTCCTAAATTTTCTTTTTGGCAAACTTTTCCAGTGCTTTTACAACTACTATTCCTACTTCTCAGATACTAATTGGTCTATAATTTACTACCAAGGACCTAGATCCTCCTTTATGTAAAGGAATTATTTTGCCCTCCTTCCACTCTCTTACAACTTTGCCAGAGCTAAGACTTTAATTAATCAGCCTAGTCAAAGCCATCGCCAGTTTTCCTGTACCTTCTCTTAAAATGCGAGCCCTAATCTCATTCAATCCAACAGCTGTATTTGCATTCAGATTCTGAGTATTCTAAATACCTAAAATTCTTCAACCTGTGTACATCAGTCCCTGTCATCTTTGTCATTATTAACCTCACGTGGATGATATACCCTTGCAAAATGATCATTGACAATTTCGTCTGCCTCTGTACCATCTGCACTCATTAAAGTTATCCTTCCACAGTCATTCTTTTCCCAATTACCAGATAACGAAAAACTCATTAGGATTTCCTTTCGTCTGTTCAGCTCATTTTTTCTCATGTCTTTGAGACATTACAAGACATTCAAGTTTGCCATTTCTTTCCTTTACGAAAAGAGCTTCCCTCAAACACAATTCAATTAATATAGCCTTTTGCTTTTTATCCTGTTGATTGCTACCACGTGACCCCTTTTTGCGCGAGTGAAAATTTGAATGTGTATATCCGCTTTCTATTCCTAATCCTCAGTTATACAAATTTCCACAAGCGGTTTCGTTTGTATTTTCAGTTGTAATCTTTAGAAATAATGTTTGTCCTTAGGTTTTTGGACACGAGTGTATGAAACATGAGAAATTGCTTTGACATGATGCCTTTCCTTTAATAAACCCATGCTGTTCCTTGCAAATCATACCTTATTTGTCCACCCATATGTGAAAGTTCTTATACTGAAAAAGTCGATAGTTAGACACATCAGTCTTTGTACATCCATATTCAAATGGATTATCATAGATTCTTTCCATTCCTGTGGGATATTTCCTGCGCTAAGCCTCAGATTACACAAACATGTCAAGAGCTTAGCCAGTTCAGCTGAACATTCTTTAGTACGCGCGTTGACATCCCATGTCTCAATTACCAAGTTTTTATCCACGTTGTGCAACAGCCCTAGAACCTCATGCACTTCTATCATATCTTTATCTAATATAGTGGTAGTACTGTGCACTATGCTACATCCACTAGATTGATAGCTCTTGTAAAATGAACTCTCATTTGAACTATCTCATCTGCTTCTGGGATTCTGTTCTGCATTCAACAAAGTTAATCTTCCACATTCATTCTTATTATTAACTTACATCATAGTGTATAAAATTCTTTTGGTTGCCTTTAACCTATGCAGTCAATTTTACTTCAACTTAAATTTCCATAAAATACTTAACTTTTATGGTCTTAGATTTATATTTTTTTTTCTCTTATTCTCACGATATCATCTCTTTTTTTTTCTTATGGATCTCTTGATTAGTAATATTGAACATAGATGTCACTTCCATTCTATATGCTTTTCGAACACTACACTCATTCAATGTTGAAAGTTATCTCAATGTTATCTCTACTTATAAGAGTTGCCAAAAGGTGTGCCACCTTTTTTTATTAAATTATTCCGGATTTAAAGAAAGATGTTGAAAGTTTATTTTTCACTTGATTAGACTATAATACATTTAGTTTAATCCTTTATCCAAGTAACTCGCTGCAAAGGTGGAGCAAGCTTACATCACCCCTATCTCAGTATCTCCCATAATGCAAAACACATCCCCTTGCGGATATTTATAATGTTAAGCATTATGGGAATTGACACTACCCAGACTAGTTTCGACCTTTATTGAGGTCTCTTCAGTGGGAGCCAGGCCCAGATGTGGAGATACCAGGCAGAAGCATTAGTAAGGTCATCTCTACCTACAGGAGTTGCCAAATGGTGTGCCACCTTTTTATTAAATTACTCCGGATTTAGAGAAAGATGTTGAAAGTTTATTTTTCACTTGGTTAGACTATAATAAATTTAGTTTAATCCTTTATCCAAGTGTAAGCAAACAAAGTCCTGAGGAGGCTTTTCAGGCTTTATTCAAGTGTGTGAGCAAACTTTGTTTGCTCACACTTGGATTAAGGATTAAACTAAATTTATTATAGTCTAACCAAGTGAAAAATAAACTTTCAACATCTTTATCCAAGTGTGAGCAGACTTTGTTTGCTCACAACTGGATAACGCCAGAAAAGTCTCCTCATCATGACTTTGTTTGCTCACACTTGGATAAAGGATTAAACTAAATTTATTATAGTCTAACCAAGTGAAAACCAAACTTTCACCATCTTTCTCCAAATCCGGAGTAATTTAATAAAAAAGTTGGCACACCTTTTGGCAACTCCTATAGGTAGAGATAACTTTGCTATTGCTTCTGCCTGGTATCTCCACATCTGGGCCTGGCTCCCACTGAAGAGACCTCAATAAAGGTCGAAACTAGTCTGAGTAGTGGCCAATCCCTTAATGCATAACATTATATATATCCGCAAGGGGATGTGTTTTGCATTATGGGAGATACTGAGATAGGAGTGATGTAAGCTTGCTCCACCTTTGCAACGAGTTACCCGGTGTTGTACTACCTTACCCCAGTCCTGAAGATACTTTCAGGCGCAAACTTTGTTTGCTCACACTTGGATAAAGGATTAAACTAAATTTATTATACACTCATTCAGATACTGCATCTTTTCAAAGCTTCCGATGCCCTGATGTTATTCTTCCAATTGAACAACTGATACCATGAAACCGAATATAGTATAGCATGCTCCTGAGTTCTGGATTTGTAGTTTAGCATATAACCTGGCCTGATTGGAACATCCATATAGCTGGTTACTTCCTCAGTCAGTATGGCATGATCACTGTCACCAACGTGTGTCAAAATATTTCCATCCTTAACTGCTGTACCTGACGCTACGATAAAATCTATCACTCTTTGTCATTAAGTTATTTCACATGCTGCTTTAGAAAGTTATCTCGCAACAGCTCAATAAATTCTGATTCGTTCTATTGAGTTTTCTCAACTGTCCAGTCAATATTCGGATAACATAAGTCATCCATAATAATTACTCGATTAATATCTTTTAGGGTTTGGAGGGGAATTATTTCTAGAGCAGGAGTTCCCAACGTGTTCTGCAGAACCCTGGGTTCAGCAATATAATTAGTTTTGAACTCTAATTAATAGCTTAAAATATGTATGAAAAATGTATTTAAATAAAGTTTCAAAAATCTCAGTAAAATCCGTTGCGTCAAGTGGAGGATGAAGCAACGGATTTTGAGTCATATCCCTTGACAAAATCATATGTAGTGAGATGGGGCACAGCAGTGCAACGCATGAGCGGGCATATCAGTCATAAATCGGTGGCATTTTGCACTGCAATCATTATGGATGTCTTACGTATTTTTCATATAAAATAAAGTTGGCATCGTGAAAATTTATAATATAATATTGCGATTCTGTATACCCCAAATTAAAATATCATTGATCGTTGGTTGTGAGGAGTTCTTTTTTTAAAAAAAAAAAAAAAGTGTAGCTAGCTGTTCATATGTTTCTAGTGACAAGGGGACTGGCAAAGCAGATACTGACGAAAATACAGATCAAGGCATTAGCATTGCTTGTGTATATGAATTGAGAAAAAGGGAAGTGTTGTTTGTCAATACTAAAACATCATATCACATTCAATGGGCATCCACAGATGCTATATGGTCACTTCGATGCTCGGTGATGTGCCACACCAGGCTTCGCCATGTCGTCCTGTTGTATGTTTTTCTGGAGGCTTCAACTCTCTGAAGATCAGTCACTCCACACATACACACCATCCATGTATGTCATTGAAGGTCTACCCCTTCCTCTTTTACGAAAACATCACTAAGTCCTTAAAAAAAGTAAATACGACTCAAGTTATTTATTGCTTGGATTCACAACCACGGGAAATTCCGAGGCCCATGATGCGGTATGTACAATATTATGCATTAAGATGTTAAGATGTTATTGAATAATTTGTTAGCACCAGCTAAATTGTGCAGACATTTGAAACAAACTATTCAGAATATAAAAATAAAGATGCCAAATTGTTTGAAAGAAAACTTGTCTCTTGACAAAACTGAGAATATTGAGCAGGAACTTATTTTAAGGCTTGAGTCATGTGATGAGTATTCTTTACAATTAGATGAGACAACTGACGTTGCAAACCTATCAATTTTATTAGTTTTCGTTCGTTACTACTACTACTATAATTCTAATGAAGAAGACATGTTACTCCGTGAAAATTTACAAACCAATACAACAAAAATATTTCAATTTTGCACTCTTCATTTAAAATTTTGTAGTTTCCAACTGCTCTTTAGATTTTGCAAGAATAATATCCTCTGCATCTTTAATTTGGTTGATATCCGTGGCATTTATTTGTAGATGTGGTTCTTGAGCTATCGATTTGCATATATCTTCGAGATAGAGAGTAAATAAATTTGGTGAGAGCGGCAAATCCTGTATGACCCCTTTTTCTACTTTGAATTCGTCTTAAAATAGCATAAGTATCAAGATGTTTTTATTTTATTAAATTTGACAGTTGCCCTGGTATCATAATTTATAATAAAGGTTTGTAGTTTTGAATAGACCATCATAAATTTTAAGATGTTATTTTGTTCCTGTCAATGGAATCTAATGTTTGTTTGAAGTCAATAAAACTGCAGTACAGTACATAGGTAAGTTGTATTCCCAGCACTTTTCAGCCAGGCTATTAACTATAAAAATATGCTCTATAGTAGAACTTCCAGGTTTGAAGTGTGCTTCATCATTTCCTATTGTCTCATTCATTAGTCTATTCTATTTTGAATAACGCATGTGATAATTTTCACACACCTTCATTTCAGTGAAGAAAAAGTAAAACAACACTACAAAAATTTCCAAACATCGTTTCCTAATTAAAATTCATTTTTTTATTTATGTTGTGTCGTGTCTTCTATTTGTATACTGCTTATGAATTAGCGGTTACATAAAGTGGGAATATCCTATAGCTCTCGGGAATCACGGCCGGTGTGAACGCAAGGCGAACGAAGTTTTGCTTGGGCAGACCGAGCGCTACTTCGTTTTCCCGAGTCGGGCCAGAGGAGATCACTGGTATCATGTATTGGCGGTCACTGCAGATGCTCAGTCATTGGGGTGGGAGGTGGCGGCGGCGCAGTAGTGTAGGCTCGTTTCTAATGTGCACATCTTTAAATTAAAAAAAATTATATTTTATGGCTGTGTATTTCTCAGTTAGGTGCTTCTTTCAAGTCAAGCGTGTTTATTTTGTGTCGAGTATTTTTGCATTTGGCATAATTGGTTTGTATTTGGTATCAGATTGTATGATTAGGCATCGTTGCAGCTAAGCCTAATCTCGCTATTGTGACTGTTAAATCTTCTTTGTAGCTACGTATGTAAATCCTTGTGTTAGATATTTTTGGTTATTCATATAATGACGTGTTTGATGAAACATTTTGAGAATGATATGTTATAGTTATGTAATATGAAGAGTTAGTGTAATGAGAAGTTATAGTACTATTGCCTATAAATTGGTATTTCTTTGTATTTCTCAGTTAGGTGCTTCTTTCAAGTCAAGCGTGTTTATTTTGTGTCGAGTATTTTTGCATTTGACATAATGGTTTGTATTTGGTATCAGATTGTATGATTAGGCATCGTTGCAGCTAAGCCTAATCTCGTTATTGTGACAGTTAAATCTTCTTTGTAGCTACGTATGTAAATCCTTGTGTTAGATATTTTTGGTTATTCATATAATGACGTGTTTGATGAAACATTTTGAGAATGATATGTTATAGTGATCGCGTTCTTGTTGTTAAGCCTATTACTGCCATTCTCTGAGCATATATACTGGATGTTAAATGAAATCTATTGATTATAAGTGTATAATACTGAGATAATTATTTCAAGCAACGTATGTAAATTTTGTTAGGTATTGTTTAATGTTGGTTAATATGAGTATTTTATTTTAAACTTAGTTCAGAACTCAATATGATAACAAGATCACAGATAATTTGTTTGAAAGGGCACAATCACACACCTAATATATTATCTGTTTTTAATAAATTACTTGCTAGTGAAAGTTTGGTGGATGTAACATTACTGTGTGAAGGAATGACCCTTAAGGCTCACAAAATAGTACTATCTGCAAGCAGCACTTTTCTATACAGCTTATTTTTAGAGAACCCAAGTAGTCATCCTGTTGTGACATTAAATGACATGAAGTTCAACGACTTAAGCTTGATGATCCAATATATGTACCATGGTGAAATTAATATTTCATGGGATATGCTTCCATCATTGTTAAAATCTGCAGAGTTCCTAAAAATGAAAGATTTTTTGGAAGTTGCTAATAAGTACAATGATTCTGTGGAAGGCATACAGCAGAGCGCTTTAGATTATGATCGTCACGAAGCAGGGAAACCGATCATTGTTCACTTGGTTGCTGAGGGTCAACTGTCAGGTGAAAGTGTGCATATGGGTGTATTGTCTTGTTCAGTGTCTGATGCTACAGTTGATTCTCACCTAACAGTCACAACCTTGGGTTGTGATGACAACAGTCCTTTCATCAATTCAGGTGAATGTGTGCATAACGGTGTGTTGTCTGTTTCTGATGCTACAATCACGGTTTTTAGCGGTGATGATCGTCCTTTCATCAATTCAGGTGAATGTGTGCATGGCAGTGTGTTGTCGGTTTCTGATGCTACGGTTGATTCTCACCTGCCAGTCACAAACTTGGGTATGTCATCTGAGTCAGCTATTTCTTCTGTGGTTGCTGGTGATGTCAATCCAGATTACTTAACATCTTGTGTTTCTATAGTATCCCCTCTTGAATCTGATGTCAAAGTAGAAACGAAAGACTGTGCAGTCCATTCCACATCTAATATATCAAATGTTTTGCCTGTATTAAGTGACTCGTATGATCGCAGAAGTTTTAATGTAATATATGATGATACATCTGGTTTGACTAATATCCCAAGTTTAAGTGATCATCAAGACTTCGCAGTTAGCTACCATCAGTCACATAGGGAACATACATGTTTTATACAGCCATATCCCAATGTATCGGATAGAAGCATGTGGAGTAGACTGTGTTGTGCAAGTTCTCCTGAAACAAATGAACGGACATTTTTAAATGACTGTAATATATTTTATAATTTTGATCTGACCAAATTGTATAATCTATCTTTTAGAATTCCAATATGTTCTAATATTTTTTATGGAATAGGAAGTATGGGGGGATTAAGAATGACAAAGTATGAGAATGACAGAAGTGAATATGTGCATGGAATAAATAGTGCAGAAATAGATACACACATATTGCTGAGTGATATACTAAAGAATGTGAGAGAGGTTCAGGAACAAAAACAAGCATCAGTGGGAGTAAACGATGTCAAGTTAAGAAGAAGCAAAAAAGATGTTGTGCTGTATGGGAATTCCATAATTAAGGGTGTGAAAGATGGTAGAGTAATTAAAGCGTGTTACCCAGGGTCAAAGATTAAGGATATAACTAGGGCTGTGAAATTGTAGAAAGATAGAGTGAGTGAGATTATTGCAGTTATAGGGACGAATGATCTTCGTAGCGAAAGATTTTCTGTAAGACGGGATTTGAAGAATTTAATGATTGCAATGAATGCAAAGAGTGGGAGTGGAAAGATCATGAGTGTGCTACCACGATTTGATTGTGATGAAATGAACAGAAGAGCAATTATAGTAAATGGAATGGTGTCCAGATTGTGTAAAAGGTTTTGCAAAGAAATGAAACTGAATATTCATTTTATGAATGTCTGGGATGAGTTTGATAAAAGGAAGGAGTATTTTAAGAGAGATGGTTTGCACTTAAATGGATTAGGAGCTTGGCATTTAGAACATTTATTGATAAAGGACAGAGTAAAGGGTCATAAACAGGGAAATGGGATTTGCTAGGGAGGCAGGTGATAGAGTTAGCTGTAAATAGTACTAAGGTCATTAATCGTTGTGAAACTGGGATTAATTGTTCGCAGAATGTTAACAGTAGACAGAGTGGGGTAATTCGCACACAGGGATATTATGGGAGGAAGGGTGTATTGCAGTTTATGTATACCAATGCTCGAAGTATTAGGAATAAGTGTGAAGAATTTTTGTCATTACTGAGTACAACATGGCCAAAAATTATAGGAATTAGCGAAACTTGGTTAACCAAAAATGATATAGTTATTGGGATTGAATGTAAGGGGTACAGTATTTTCAGGCAGGACAGAGATGACAGAATGGGGGGAGGGGTTTTATTAATGATAGATGAAACATTAAAGCCAAAAAAGATAGAAGTACCTCACTGTGACAGGTATGTAGAGGGCAGTTCATTAGAGGCTGTTTGGTGTGAGATAGAGATTAACAAGGCGAAATTTGTAATTGGTTGTTGCTATAATCCAAGGGGAATAAGGGAGAATGTACATAGCATGTATTGGCAAATTAGCACGATGAGTAAAGGTCAAGTAATTATTATGGGGGATTTTAACTTTGGGGACATAGATTGGGGGAAGGAATGGTCACAAGGAACAACGGAAATGGAGTTTATACATTTGTTAAGAGATAATTACCTGAGACAGCATGTGATGGAAGGGACAAGAGATTCTAGAGTGTTAGATCTGGTCATAACATCGGAGAACATATCAATAAGTAATTTAGTTACAATGTCTCCACTTGGGGAAAGCGATCATGTGGTCTTGACCTGGGAGATTGAAAGACGTACTGAATATTCTAATAAGAATGGGTATATGTGGAATTACAAGGCTGGTGATTATGGCAAGCTGAGAAGTCAGCTTTCAGCTGTATTATGGCATGAGAAATTCAAGGGGAGAGATGTTGATGGTGCGTGGGAGATTCTCAAGGAGTATTTGAAGAAAGCTGTATCAGACTGTATTCCCAGAGTCAGAAGGAGAAATCAAGTAGGAGTAAAATGGATGACTAATACTATTAAACAAGAGTTGCAGATAAAGAAAAGGTTGTGGAAGACATATAAAGAAAAAGGTGATGAGCGTTCCAATGAGCAATATAAGGTACAGGCAAAGAGAGTAACCTGTATGGTAAGGAAAGTCAAAGCTAATTATGAGAGGAAACTAGCTGATGAATCCAAAAGAAACCCTAAAGAGTTCTTTCGCTATGTGGCTAGTAAAAGGAAGAATATCCATGGAAAGATTACTTTAAAAAGTGTTGATGGTAAGGAAATTACTGAAGCTAATCAAATAGTTGAGTTGCTTAGTGATCATTTCGCAAAAGTGTACCATCTTCGTAGTGATAGTGCAGTGTCAGATGTGCCATTGACAGATGAGAGTATAGAGATAGATGAAATTGAGGTGCTTAATATATTAAAGAACCTTAATGCTAACACTGCCATTGGGTTAGATGGCATATCGGCCCATGTGTTACGAGAATGTGCAAGAGAATTAGCAACTCCTCTAACCAGGATGTTTAATTTAAGCCTCAGTTCTGGTAAAGTGCCAATAGAGTGGAAAGAGGGGAAAATAGTTCCATTGCACAAGGGAGGCTCTAAGACTGATGTTGCAAATTATAGACCAATCAATATATCTGGAGTGGTGGTTAAGATTTTGGAGAAATTAGTTAAAATTAGAATTCAGGACTGGGTGGACAGCAATATGATACTTTATAAGGGGCAACATGGTTTTGTGAAAGGTAGGTCTTGCCTAAGTAATTTGCTTACGTTCTATAATAAAGTAACAGTGGAGTTGGATAAAGGAAATCCTTACTCAGTGATACTGCTTGACTTTGCAAAGGCTTTTGACAGGATTCCACATGGAACTCTGTTACATAAATTAGAGCAAATGGGTTTGGATCCGAAGATGGTGATTTGGATTAAAGGATGGCTGGCGGACAGATATCAAAGAGTGGTTTACGGAGGAGCTGAGTCCAGGAAAAGGCAAGTGACTAGTGGTGTACCTCAGGGCTCAGTTCTTGGTCCTCTATTGTTTAATTTGTACATCAATGATATTGGAAATACCTTGAATGGAAATATCCACTTGTTTGCTGATGATGCAAAATTGGGAAGAGCGATAATCAATTCAAATGATGTGGATATTTTACAGGATGACTTAAATAGGCTGACGCTATGGACTGAGGTAAATGGCTGTCAGTTCAACGTGGCTAAGTGTAAGGTGATGCACTTCGGGAGGATGAAATCGCATGCTGTGTACTATATTAACGGAACTGAACTGCAGGAAGTTGATGAGATAAGAGACTTGGGAGTTATTGTGGACAGAGAACTTAAGTTTAAAGGGCATATTGCTAAGATTGCCAAAACATCACATCAAATTACATGGTTGTTGAGGAACACACTAACAAGCAGGGATAGGAAAGTTATTATTCCACTCTATAAGGCATTAATAAGGCCGCATTTGGACTATTGTGCACAGATCTGGTCGCCAGGATTTCTTGGTGATGCGGAAGTGGTAGAAAGGATTCAGAGGAGGGTTACAAAGATTGTTGCAGGTCTGTGGGATGTTCCCTATGAGGATAGCTTGATGATCTATGGGCTCCAAAAACTAGCTGATAGACGTAGGAGAGGAGATATGATAGAGGTATTTAAATTGTTAAAGGGATTTTACAGGATTGATACTGATGATATTCTTAAGACCAATGCAGGATGTGAGAGAACGAGGGGTCATCCCTGGAGATTGTGTAAGAGTGTGGTTAACAAGGGTGTTAGGACTAGATTTTTTACTTGGAGGGTTGTGAATGGGTGGAATGCTTTGCCAGAACTGGTTGTGAATGCTTCAACTGTGAATGAATTTAAGGAGAGGTATGACAGGTATTGTGTAAATAATGGTTAGTGTGTCAATGTCGGGTCTCCCGCGATGAGTCTTTTGACTCCATGGAGACACCGTTAAAATAATAATAATAATAATAATAAGTCGTATGCAATGCAAAGTGTCTATTCTCAAATCGTCTACGCAACTCGGTCTCCACTCCAAGATTAAATCTTGAGTTCTCGTCCCCAAGATTGAACCCTGAATGCGTCACTGTACATAGTTCTCTTTTTGATACTATTGTTAAATTGTGAATGAAGAATTTTATGATTTATTAATACTTCATTCATGATTTAACATGATTTGCTGAGCTAAGTTTGCGCCTAAATAAATTGTAATTTAAACACTTACTGTTATTTGTTCATTGAAATAATAATTGTAATTTTTTTTTAGTTATTTTATCTTGTATAAATTATTAATATAACTTGTAAATGTATCCGAAGTGATTGTAATATATGCATTTTATTTGTTGTTACGGAAAGTGAAAGTATTTCTAACGGACTCTGCTAATGTGATTTGATTGCCTGCGGTCAGAAAACTAAGTAATTTCATGATAGCGTGTGCCTTAGCATTGAGAACTGTACAACGATCACGTGATAATTTCGTGGTTTGGGGGGGGGGGAAAGAGAGAAGATTTATGAGATAGAGGAAGAAGGAACCAGAAGGAAAATGGAGTGAGTGTAGATTGGTAGTGAGACGTGACCTCACCTGAGATCGAACTTCGCAACAAAGATTTGGAAGCTTGTTCTGATTTTAATGAGTCTTACTTCGAACTCATAATTTTTTATAGTTTCCTGTCACCTTGTAAAGGAATTTACCTGAGTGAATGGATAATAATAATATGATTGGGATTTATCGTAAGACAAGTTATTATGAGCAAGAAAATATATTTTCCAGTCTTGGCAAATAAGTTGTTGAACTCAGGGATACTACGAGTTTTGTGTCATCTACAGTGACGATTATCGAGTGCCTAGAAGTGTTGTAAGAATTTTCCATAATGTGCAAGCTATGATGATCATACCGGTAAGAATATATATTCTATAAATAACGTATGATAGTGTTACTTGTGTTCGGAGAACTTGGTCAAATTTCGTGTTGCTGGAGCCAGCTAGTCAAGCCTGAATGAGTGATATTATAAAACATTTCCTTGTGAAACTAATGTGAGAAACTTCATTGAAGAATTAGTTCGTGTTTGAATGTGTTATCTCACTACGTATATGTAAAATCAAGACTGATCCTTTTGAGAACTATTTTAATCATCTGATAAATAATTGATGATGCTTGTTAAGTGTTTGATAAATTGAAGTTTACGAATATTTCACTGAGACTAAAATGAACTAACTTTTGACAAATATCGATATTGTTTAAATTGAAACTAAGTTGAAATCCTAACGGATGTGAATTGTGAAAGTCATATATATAAGTTCTAGCAGTAAATGATGCACTCAGCTGAGTAGAATCTTAATACTTTATTGAATGTTCAAATTATTTTCTAATTGTATTGATCTTAATAGAGTTCTTGTTTCTTATGTAAGAATACTTTTGTGAGAGAATTAAATATCTTGTTTAACTTGATTCTTGTGCTTGCCTAATTTTAGTTCATTGCACCGCTCATTAAAATACGAATCTTGCAAGAAACCCTAAATATAGTTAAGAAATTATCGGCCTGTAGTATTTGATGCTTGATTCCTTCACTGTAATTGTGTAAATTCAAACATAGAGTGGCACAGTATAATAAAAATTTTCTTTATGTTTGAATGTGGGATCAACCAAAAGCTAACAAATATAAGGTTGGATGAAAGACAAACCCAACACTATGTTTTCATTTTTTATCCCACTCAAATAAAAAAAAACAAAAATTCGAATTCCATTTATATTGTTATATAAAAAAAAACCTTGCCACTGTCAGCTAAAATATGATCAACAGATTTTTCTTATATTTTTAATGCTTTATCCATACGATTTTTTATATTTCTTTTCTGCTGAAACAAAGTCGCGGTAATGAACAGGGTTGTTTTGAACTACGTCCGAAGCAACTGAAACTATGTCACTGTTATCTTATATTTTATCTGTTCATTTATTGGATTATGTTTTTGTGGAATCTTTGTTTTTCGGGATAAAGAATCAGTTTTCGATTTTGCTCTTTACTCCATGTTTTCAGAAAATATTTCTACACCTCTGGTATTCATTTCCCTTTCGCTCTTTGTATTGGCAATAGGAATCAAATTTCCAAATGACTCAAATAATTTTCTAGGCAAGAATGAGCCCAATGATTTTTTTTTTCAAATTAGTTGTATTTGTCTATGAACTCGTAATTTGCTTCCCATTCAAGAAATTTGTCATGGTGTTTGGTATTAAAAGCTACAGTTATGTTTTACTTGTCGATATCACGATTGCTTAAATATAATATCTTATACTTATTTTATTTATGAGTAACTATTCTGATTTCAGATGATGTCGACACTGTTCATCCTGGTTTCCTGCCAAAAAAAAATGGCCTTATTATACCTAACAACAGCACAGCCGGCACATGGTATTTCCTCATGTTGTTCCATCATTTTATATTTAACACCCAATACTGAAACTTTTTTTTGCTTAATATCAATTGCCAGCTGATTATCTTAATCCAGTATCTAGTTACATACGTAATCACGCAATACCATTATAAGGTAAAAATCACTGGATCAGAAGCTTCGGTTGGTTCACCTGCATTGCAGATTCTCCCTGGTTAACTAGTTTTGCAAGTTAAGTGAATCCAACAATATTCACAGATTGCTAAATCTCAGAGAAAATATGGATAATGGGCCAAATATGCAGAAATATCCAGCAAACACGGGTGAATGGATGTCCAGTGTTTTTTATCGCAGTCCTTGATCCATACAATACGTGTGAAATAAATGAAAACGAAATTTTACTTCATTTTTTCGTTTACTGGAATCATAACACATGTCATTCAGCAATCTCGATTGCCTTATTTGGTTGGAAGTTAATCTGGAAGACGAAAGAAGTAGCAATTGTAATGTTGCAGGTGCTAAGCATGATGTCAAACTTGATTACTACGTAATCAGTTGTCATACTTATATTAATTTGGATATACTCTACTTTAAATATATACCCTTTCAGCAGAATATATAATTTTATACAAAATATGAAGTTCCCTGTAAATAGGCTTTAAAACTTATCCAGTTAAGGAAATTACCCGTTAAGGAACAACAGAAAAATGACGGAATCGTTTACTTCCAGAAGCGGAAATGCAAATTATAAGCTTCGAATATCAAACCATGACTGACTGTTACAATAATCAACAGAAATTTCTACAGAGTAGATATTGCGAAAAAAAATATTTCTAGTAATGACTTTTCTCATTGGAAAAGCAATAATTAAACCGAAAGACGGAATGCTGATTAGACAATTGATTTTTATTAATATATATTAATGATTTCCAGATATGGGCTATTTTAGTGAAAAAACCATTTCTTAATTTCGTGAAATTGGTACATTTAAACAATTCCTGTTGCGTAGTAAAATGGGTTATGACATTCTTCTAGAGGACTTCTCTCCGTCGTTTCAAAATCTTTACTACGCTTCATATGCTGTTGATATAAAAATTATTCCTCTTTCTCCTGTAAATATCTCCAATAATTTACAGATTGTCCACAATGTCACAGTTTGCACTATACTTAAACGCAGATACAGTGTCCATACATTTTTAAAATAATCGGACAAAATGAATATAAAAAAGTAAAATATAACATTTCTGTAGAGAATCCCGTTTTTGTTATACTGAAATAGTTTTTAGAATTTATTAATACTTTTTGTAGCATATTTTGTAAATTATTGCACTGAATAACAGAACAAACAACACATTTTAAAACAAGATTCTTTATTAATCACAATGTAATAAGATATATCAAAAGAACCTTACAGAAATACGTTTACAAAAACAAAATAATGACAAAGTACATAATATTTCTGAGAATGATATTAAGTAATAATTAACATTAAAATACTATTAATCATGACCAAACAGAAAAAATAGAAAAAGAAAAAATAACACACGCATGCTTCTTACGTTGATAGTGCCGATCTTTAACTCTGGTGGTGTTGAGTTGAGGTTTGTTTTCAGATTTGTTCCAGTAGCTGACATTTCACTGTTCGCCCTGGTTCCCTGGCGAAATCAACGGGGGGGCCTTGTTTAACCGGGCGACGCCCCAGCCCGCATGAAATTTTGTCATGTTGTACCATCATTTTTTATTTTGGTTTAACCAATAAGAATACAATTTGGTCGGCTAAATCCCAAATTGCCAGCCCATCCTCGTTCGTTCAGTATCCAAATAGATACCCAACAGGGTGCACCACGGGAAGGTGAGGATTGGAGATTGGGTCAGAAGGCCTGGTCGGTTCTCCGCATTCCTTTAAAGGCTATGTGGAGGTCCCCTCTCAGTTATACAGCTTTGACCCTTAAGCACCCCTTTCTTCTTTGGTAAAGCGTACTTCTATATGTAAAGCAAAAAACGTCTTTTCAATTTACTTCATATCGAAAAGGCTTTGCCACACGTTGCCTAAGAGAAAGATCTCTTATTGTAAACCAACAAGTGGCTTTCAAGAGTAGCAGACGAAGTAATTCCCTACCCTATTTGCTAACTGAATATTTTCTACCGTATTTTGTAACTTATTTCGCTGAATAACAATAACACGAGTCAAAAGTTAAAATAAGATTGTTTATTAATCACACGTAATAAAACAAATCAGAAATGCTTTACAATAATACGTTTAAAAGAACCATCTTCACAAATTCCAAAAATTCATAACCATAAATAATAACCAACATAACTAATAAATATTACAAAACAGCTAAAAAGAAAAAAGGAACATATGTATAAATAACATCCACTTGAAGTTTATAATAAGCTAACGGCTTTTTTCCCCTTACATGGAGTAGGCGAGGCCTTTAAACCATATGCTAGCTTTTGGAGACTGAGTGGGCAGTTCAATCACCACCAGTAGCCAATCAGAAATAGCTTGCCCAGGTCTATCACTAAATATATATGGCCACCGATGGAGTGATTCGCTTCATTGGAATTCAAAACAACCCTACTCATTTTCTATAGTAAGAATGTTTCTGAATATAAAATAAGAAATTTTTCATTTTGAATTTTGATGGGAAAATATTTAATTCGTGTTTCATAGCAAAATGTTTATTGCATACGAAGGGCGGGACATCTTGAGAGATTAATTATGCGATTATAATAAACATGGAAGGCGTACCTTCTTAGAAAAAGTGAAGTAATTAACTAGATCTCCAGATTTAGGTTTCTGATCATATTATACAAGCAAATAGCTTTTGCAACTTATTATCAAAATTATTTCTTTAATATGTTACATCGTATATTAATAACATCATTTTATTTTGCAGAAGTCTTTCATATGTTGAACAAGAGAAATATTCATAATTAGGATGAACTAAGAAATGTCTTTCCAAGTTACTAAGTCGTGAAAGTAATGAAGCAAGATAAACAAGAAAAAAATAGCCTATCTGAAGTGTAAATTATTGTTTTCAGTTTAATAATTTTGAAAATATTTGTCATTAACTTGAACACGAAATCTCTCCTAATTTTAAACTCTTAAATGCCTTTCTAACTAAACTGATCTTGAGATCATTTCTACGATGAAAATCTTTCTCGTCAGAAACCTTTTCATAAAAAATGGTCTTTCCTTACAGCACCGGTGAAGTGATAAACGGCTATACAATCTGCATACTCGTCAAAATAGATCCCCTCATATAAACAAGGAAATAGATTTTACTGAGGATCAACCAGTAAATGGCTTAAGTTGCATAATATTGAAAATGATTTGCCAAAAATTTCAAAACATGATTTCTCCTCAGTGTGAACTAATAAATGGATTAAAGATTATAGTTTCGAAAACAGCTTGCCAAAATTTCACAAGGTAATTATTTTTACTGATTATGAACTAATAAATGTCTTTTCAGATTGTATGACCGTGAATATTCCTTTCCACAACTCTGACAAGAGAATGGTTTCTGGGGTGAACTAATAAATGGATTAAAGATTCAAAATTTCACAAGATAATTATTTTTACTGATTATGAACTAATAAATGTCTTTTCAGATTGTATGACCGTGAATATTCCTTTCCACAACTCTGACAAGAGAATGGTTTCTGGGGTGAACAACTAAATATCTCTTCGGGTTACTTGAGTTTGAAAATGCCTTTGCGCCTCTCAAAAGAGAATGGTTTTTCTTCAGTCTGAACTACTAAATGGTATTTCAATTCACTTGTCTGTGAAAAATCCCTTCCCACAAGAGAATGTCTTTCTTGAGTATGAACTAGCAATGGGATTTCAAATCTCTTTTCCATGAAAATACCATCCCACAAGTTTCACAGGAGAATGGTTTTTCTTCGGTGTGAACTAACAAATGGGTTTTCAAGTTGAATGACTGTGAAAATACCATCCCACAAGTTTCACAGGAGAATGGTTTTTCTTCGGTGTGAACTAACAAATGGGTTTTCAAGTTGAATGACTGTGAAAATGCCTTCCTGCAAGCTTCACAGGAGAGTGGTCTTTCTTGAGTATGAAATAACAAATGGCATTTTAATTTGACCTTGAAAATGCCTTCCCACAAACTTCACAGGAGACTGGTCTTTTTTGAGTATGAACTAACAAATGGGATATCAAGTGCCCAGTCCTTGAAAATGCCTTCCCACAAGTTTCACAGGAGAATGGTTTTTCTTTGGTGTGAACTAAAATGGGTTTTCAAGTTCCATGACTGTGGAAATGCCTTCCCACAAGTTTCACAGGAGAATGGTTTTCTTGAGTATGAAATTATCAAATGGATTTCAAGTGTCCTGTCATTGAAAATGCCTTCCCAAACAAGTTTCGCAGGAGAAGAGACTTTCCTTGGTGTGTGAACTAACAAATAAGTTTTCAAGTTCCGTGACAGTGAAAATGCCTTCCCACAAGTTTCACAGCAGAATGGTTTTTCTTCGGTGTGAACTAACAAATGGGCTTCCATTTTCCTTGCCTGGGAAAATGTCTTCCCAAAACATTCATTCGCAGGAGAATGGTCTTTCTTGAGTATGAACTAACAAATGGGTTTTGAAGTGAGTTGTACTTGAAAATGCCATCCAACAAGTTTCACAGGAGAATGGTTTTTCTTCAGTGTGAACTAACAAATGGGTTTCAAAATTGCTTGACTAAGAAAATGCCTTCCCACAAGTTTCACATGAGAATGGTCTTTCTTCAGTATGAGCCAATAACAAATAGGATTTCAAGTGACTTGTCCATGAAAACGCCTTACCAAAACTCTCACAAGAGAATGGTTTTCTGGAGTGTGAACTAACAAGTATCTTTTCAATTTACTTGATAATGTAAAGGCTTTGCCTCACGTTGCAAAAGAGAAAGACTTACTCTGAACGGATAAGTGGTCTTTAAGATTACCGTATTTTGTAAATACCTTACCAGAAATTTCATAAGATAATTGTTGTTAATGATTGTGAACTAATAAATGTCTTTTCAACCTACCTCATTTTAAATACATCTTTCCACAGATATAACAAGATATCGTTTTCGTTAAACATGAACTATTGTAGGTGTTTTCAGCTTACTTAATTTCAAAATATCTCGCTGTAAATGAGAAAGCGATGGTGTTCCTTGTGTGTTGTCATCCTTTTTCTAAAATCTGTTTCAACGTTTCACACTTTAAATGAATTTTTTTGATGAATATGCATCACTAAATTTATCTGTAATTTTTGAAAAATCAGATTTTATATTTTAGATATTTTCTAGATTTAGTTCAGCATAAATTATTTTGAGTAGTTTTCAGTGAGTCTTCGTTTTAATACTGGTTCATTTTTTCAGTGTTAAGATTTAAATAACAAGAACTGGGTGAGAAATAATTGATACATTGATGTTGACAGAAGGGAAGCAGCTTCAGCTTTGCTTATTTGAGTGTATCAGCTAATTTTTAATTTATTTTCCTACAAAAAATTAAATGCAAATAATAAACAGTTGTTACATTTTTTTTACAAAAACAAAAATTACTTATATCAAAAATGTTCTTTGGAATACTCTTCATTTTACACAAAGTCGTAGCATACAATGTTCTTAAATATTAACTAAACAATGTTCAATCCATTAATTATATGAAACTTCGCACTTCTTTATACCCCAATTATGCAATAAAGTTTGGTAATTATAAATCGATAAGTTCATTTGAGTCATTCTGTTTCTAAAATCCGTGTCAACGTTTCACACTTTAAATGATTTTTTTTTGATGAACATGCATCACTAAAATTATCCTCTGTAATGTTCAATCCATTAATTATATGAAACTTCGCACTTCTTTAACCCCAATTATGCAATAAAGTTTGGTAATTATAAATCGATAAGTTCATTTGAGTCATCCTGTTTCTAAAATCCGTGTCAACGTTTCACACTTTAAATGATTTTTTTTGATGAACATGCATCACTAAAATTATCCTCTGTAATTTTTAATAATGGTATATATACAGTCATCCCTCGACCTACGTCCGGGTTCCGTTCCATCCGGCAGGACGTAAGTCGATGCATTAAATCAACAGAGTTATAGGGGGTTAGGGACTTAACCGTAATAAGTATACTGTCATTTTAATTTTTAAACCTTATTTTAAAACTGTACTGTGTGTTACTGCCACTATAAAACGGAAGAATAATCACCCAAATCTTCCTCCACAATCACATCGTCATTGCTTTCCTGTGTAAACGATCAGGCTGTGGCTCTTCTGGTGTAACCTTTGTTTTTTTTATGAAAATGTCCAATGTGCTTTGCTTATTCCTCTTTTTCTTTTCATCATAAATTTGTTTACAGCAAGCAAACGCATCAGGTACTTTCCTTTATACTAATAAGTAGCGTTCAACATTTGGATCCATGTCTTCTGCCATTTTGAGAACATCGCTAACTACAGATAACATTTGTGCAAGACTCTTCACTGTGAATTGTTTCTCTTTTCCCTCTTCCATATCTCGTTCATCCTCTACTGCAATAGTTGTTCCTCCAGTTCGACCAATCGTTATTTTTTATCAATTTCTCCAAAACCTTAACCACCACTCCTGATACACTGCTGGGTCTATAATTTGCTACCTCAGACATGGAGCTCCCCCCCACACACATACTTACGAAGTGGAATAATTTCCACTTCCTAAGTGGGGTGGCCTCTTTCCACTCAATTGGGACTTTACCAGAACCGAGGCTTAAATTAAACAGCCAAGTTAGAGAAGAAATTCTCTTGCAATACAAGTAATATTTATATAAGTAAACTGTTTTATGGAACTCCAAAGTACTTTTCCGTATTGAATCTAGACCTGATCCACCACTGATTAGGCCCATTAAAGGATATGTAATTTACGTAGCTATTTAATCGTTTTTTCATTAGGATTTCAATAACCTTTGAGACTGTCGATATCGATATGATAGATATTGGTCTGTAATTTCTGATTTCATTTCTCTTATCTCCTTTGAAAAACGGAAGAACTGAAGCAATCTTTAAACTTTCTATAAATTTCCTATGTTCGAAAGATAAAGTTTCTTTATACATATTAATTAAACTTTTGGACATTTATATGAACATATCCCCTCCCCATCTTTTAATCCAATTACTACATCCGTTACTTAATCCTCATTTACTGCATATAGTTAAAATGAGTTATTTTAACTATATTCAAGGGAGGCGACTTAAGTACTTCGCTCTGTTCTGTACGGCAAAATCAGAATTACCACAGCTGGTAAAAATCGATCATATATATGTTACGGTTAAAGTAATAAATCCGGTCATTATTAATAATTACCGGTTAAAGTGAATAATTCCTAATCTGGTAAATGTAACAAAAACATATTTTTAGGTTTTCATTCTCAATAGAAATTATAACAGGTTAGGTTAGTTTATAATGAAAAAAGTAAGGAAAGTACTTCTTTTGCACTCAATGAAATCAGAAATCATTATAAACTAACCTAACATAATTTAAGCTGTTATAATTTCTATTGATAACGAAAACCTATAAATGTTTTTATTACATTTACCAGACTCCTCTTATTAATTTTAAACGGTTAAAGTGATTAATTCTCGTAAATTATTCACTAATTTATTACTTTACTTAACGTAAAGTAATATAACATACACACACACACGTGTGTGTGTGTGTGAAGAGGAAAGGGGAGAAATTGATGTGAAGTCATTAGTCTCTATATACAAGTAGTTGTGAATATACTTCCCATTCAAACATTGTTTGCTTACACTTGGAGAAAAGATGGGATTAAATGAAGATTATATTTTCTTGGCAACTTTAATTTACAGTATAACCAAGTAAAAAAAAAAAAAAGAAGCTTTCAACATTACTAAGGCAAATCACAAACAAAAACTGTGCTGAAATTCATTAAAAATTATGACCTTTAACCGCCTCGCTACCCCCCGCCTCATTTTTTTCCCTACTGGCTAAATGTGGTTATGATATCCAGTAATTCACATGGTGTGTGTGTGCGTGCGTGTTCATGTCAACTGGTCGCTCAATCACAGGCTAGCAAGTCCATCTTTCCTTACACATTGCTCTTTATTCTTATGGATTTTTTTCTATGTAAAAATAAATACAGGAATTTAAAAATTATCTTCAACAAGGTAATTCTTAAATGTCTGTATTGCTCATTTACACACAAAGAACAAAAATGTATCAATAACACAATAATTTGTAACAATGCAATCACTTTACTTGCAAGTATGCTAAACTGGCAAAAGTGCAATATAACAGGAGTAATGTCAGTTAAAAAAAAAAAGCAACTTTTTTTTTCATTAAGACATCCTAAAGGATATCATTTTTACAAAGAAAAAAAAATAGTGAATTATATATGGCATTTAATAAGTTTGTAATTCTTTTTTTATAGCATCACTTTTCTGACATTTTATGGCATCATACATGCGACAAAAACACACACCAGCCACTCAATTAGAATTCTTTACACAGATGTACACAAAATACTTGGTAATGTATTACCAAATCACTTAAGGAATTGACAATACATAATATAAATTAAATTACACTTTAATAAATATTTCGACGTTACGTTGCCATCTTCAAAAGGAACTTACAAAAAAGGCACGTGCATGTAGGCACTACAATACAGTAACTGAGAATGAAGTGATGAAGTTATTGTTCTCCTAAGAGACCTGATAGTGCCCCCTAGCAGGCTATGTAAGTGTGTTCTTGGCTGTTGGGGCTGAAGGTCTGCTGATGTAAACCTCCCAAATTTGGGGCAGTCTCATGCAACCAAATTTGTTGAGGTTTGGAGAGTTTCTTAGGGCTGAGGCTGATTCCATGAATAGTCTTTCGAATTTGAACTTGCTACGGTGTATCACTGTAGCTTTCTTCCACCGTATTCTGTGGCATGTATCCAGAGCATGGTCTGCAAGACCAGAGTGGCTGTACTTGTGAAACCAGATGTAGTCCTTGTGTTCCGAAATTCTGATATTCGCTGTCCTGCCTGTTTGGCCAAAGTAAGACACTCTATGACAATTACTTGGTAATGTGTCCCCACATGTTCTAGGCCATTTAAGAATTATTAACTATTATTAGCTATTTAAGAATGCTGCTGCTGCTGGTAAGTATCATCAATAATGTTGATCATAATAGGAAAATAAAGGATCTTACAGAGTTCAATAAAAGGCTCATTGTGAGTGCCTGTCTGGCTGGAATCATGATTTTGAAAACAGTAGAACTGACAGGTTTCTTAAAAGGTGAGACATCCTGGGTCTTTAATGAGTGGAAAACAACCCACAGTGCTTGTTTGTATGGGTTGTTTTCCACAGAGTCTTTGAGGAACGAGATGGTGGTCGTCTGAGCAGGCTTGTACGGACAAATTTACTGTGTGCAGCAATTGATCAAAGCATTTAACAAAGGCTGTTCCTGACCCATATATCACTGAACTATGCCCTGGGAAATGAAGAGGATCGGATGCATGCCTATACGGAAACCACAGATTCCTGCAAAGAATCAGAAAGTTTCTAATTCACTGGCTGGCTGGCACATGTGTGCATATGTATAGCAGTAACTTAGTTATTTCATGTCGACGTTTATTCTCCTTTTCATTAATTTACCATTTTATATAACTTTTTTGCTATTAGGCAAAGTTGCCTATGGAATAATGATGTTTTTTTTGACTCTGTAAAATAAAAAATATTACAAACATTTTATATGCATGGTCTATTTTTTGCCATTTGAATGTATTTGTTAGGAAAGAAATGCACGTTAAAAATCTGGCTATTTGTTTTTCCATTCTAAAATAAAATACAAGGCGTTTCAAAAGGGTGTATACAACTTTGAAGAGAATAACTTGGAGATGTACAAAAGCTAGTGAGTGTCATAATGTAGTGACACACATCAATTTTTGGTCACGTAACTTTATTACTAAATGACAACACAGATGGCATGATACATCACACTATTTGAAAATGGCAACTTTTGATGGTGCGAACATGTGTTTTGGTTTGAGAAAATGAACATACCTGGACGTGTTACAAGGGTACCTAATACCACAATTAGATGATGACAACAGATGCTTACATTTCCAGCAAGATGGAGCACCTCCTCATTACCTGACAGACATAAGGTAGTACCTAGACACCCATTTTCCAGGTAGATGAGACTGGTAGAGGGGCACCTGTAGCATGGCCACAGCATTCACCCAACCTTACACTGTTAGATTTTTTTCCCTTTTGGGGCTTTGCAAAGGATCGAGTGTTTGTACCACCACTACCAGACAATTTGGATGAGTTGCGTTCCAGAATTAATGCCACCGTTGCTGAAATTACATCAGATATGCTCTACTGCATGTGGCAGAAAATTGATTGCAGTATTTCTGCAGAAATACTGGAGATAGCCATATCAAACTTAACTATGTGTTGAAACTTCAAGTGTCACACTACATTTGCAGTATTTTTATTACAGTAATAAAAATTGTTCTATCTATCGCTATTTACCTTTTATCTTTGTCGTTTTCCAAGTTGTATAACTTCCTTTTGAAATGCACTGTATTTCAGTAATGCATAAATTGAGGTGAGATTGAGGATAATTGAGAATACATTGCTTCTGATTTCCATCATTTTGCACAGTAGACTAAAAGAAATATCCAGTTTCTTAGCACAAACTTTCATTTCCTGTTAACTGTCTATAGGCATAAGTTGTGGAAATCAATATTTACAATTAATTCATTTAGGCTGTATATTTTTTGATGTATTCAAGGTATTTATTATTCATTCCTAACAGTCATTTTTCTGAATGTTTTTCAAGCACTTCAGTTTCTTTCCTATCTATATACTGTATTTTGTATGCTTTCTATAAAACTTTTTCCTATACCATATTCATATTTAAAATTTGATACAAAAAGTGAGGCAGTTGCTTCTCTCACATTTAATTTTTTATTATTTATGCTTATTGTATGCATGTGTACTTGCTATTTTTTCCTTTTGACCCAGATAATATGCAACATTACCTTCTCCCAAAGAGTGCAGCTTCCTGAATTCTGTGTATACTTGCAACAGTTTGAAATTTTGAAATTCAGAAATTCGATAGTCTTCAGGTTCTACATCACAGAATCAAGATATTGGTGAGGAGAAAAGCGAAGTCCTGATTTTGAATGGATTATAGAAATATTTCAAAAAACTTATTCTAGATATATATCAGCTGAACATGTGGCTATTAAGAAAATACAGATTACTGTTCTGTACTTTGCCAATGCCTCTGAAAAATACAAGCTTCATAAAATTCTCTGTAAAAAACTCTTAACCTACTTGCAAAAATTAACTTTTCCTCAACACATCAACAGGACCAGAAAATTGGGAGATGAAACATTTATTACAGGAAATAGTTCATTCATCACTATGCACTCCATATAAATGCACATGGGAAAAGAAATTAACTTTCAAATTCAGAATCGTTTTTCTAGAAAGTTAAAAACAATAAGCACTAACATCAGTCATATACATTGCTCTAAATAATTAAATTCAATTCCTGGCCACTTTGATATCTAGACTTTTAATAATGCAATAATATATTACAATAAAATATTTTAGGAACGTTTCTTTTATTTCTATGAAAAGAAGCTGTCATCTCCAAAGTGTCTTTTCATTGCAGAATTTTATTATTATTTTTTTTTTTATATATATATTTCTGTGTTTTGCACAAGCAGCAATTAGTCTTTCCAAAAATCAGCTAATTGGAAAAAATCACAACTAAACATCAGCAGAGCTCAAGATAGGCATCATTAACATAAAATGCATTAACAGAAGAGAAATAGAACTAGCAGAACTGGATAAGTATGCAAGTTACCAAAATGACAAAGACAAAAACAGGCGAGATTTTTCTAAGCAACTAATACAAGATGTTGCTGGGCAATAACAATTAGGGAAAAGGAGTAGGCATAGTATTCAACATGAAATGCAAGGATATTCTTCTTGCATTTCATGTCATCAGAATCGTAAACTAGACAATGTTATTTATTTTTGCCATTGCTTGCAGAAGGTTCTACTAAGGAAGATGTGGAGGAATTTTTGAGGTATTAGAGAAAGTGGTTGATACAAAGAAAAAGTTGGAGAAAAGAACAAGGCTAATAATAAGTATCTGCTGGATTTCTGTTCAGGACATGAACAAATTATAACACCATGTTCCAAGGCAAATGTGCACAAATTCATACAGAGAAGAAATTGTTGTTGACAGCAACACTTTCCCAGTGGTTCAGGACACAAAAGCATACAGAGGATTTGAAATTGGAAGTGATCACTATTTAGTTTGAACATGTTAAAATTGAATTAAAGGTGAACTATAGACTCAAATACACAAACACTATTCAAGAAAAATTACATTTTGAAAACAAGGACCAAACCTGGAAGATTCAGTGGCAGATCCTGAAGAAAATATTGATTCAGCAAGAGAGACACATGGTGAGGTTGTCTGCAAGGATAGAAAATTCAGAACTCCATGATGGACTCAGGAAGTTGCAAGAAAAAGAAGAGAAAGTTACTGCCAAGTAAGCTTGTGTACAAAGCAGTTTAAACCACTGTGTAAAACTAGAAAGACTGTGAAATAAAGGCAGTGACAGAACAGAGTAAAACATATCAAAAGCTCAAACAACTGAAAGAAGTTTGAGCTGTTGAATATTATCTACACCATCTGGAAAGACAGCTGGTGTAGATAATATTTAAAAAAAATGCTCAGATGTGGAGGTATATAAGTTTTACAGTGGCTAGATCAAAGCACTGAATTCATAAAACTCTACTCCAGATGATTGGAGAAGATTTTTCATAGTACCCATGTAAAAAAAAATAAATAAATAAATCTGAATGTGAGAATCAGACAGGAATTCCCTACTGAGTGTTCCTGATAAGATTTATGCAGGTATTCTTTTAAAAACGTAAGAAAAATTGTGAAAGGGAAGCTTGAAGAAAGAAAGAAAAAGCTGAGTTCAAGCCAAATAGAGGTCGTCAGAATCAGATCTTAATTTAAGACAAATATTTGAGAAATGATTGGAATATAACAAGGATCTGTATTTTAGTTTCGTAAAAAAAAAAAAAATTACATGACAAGGTGCCAGGAGAAAAGATATTCAAAGGCTATAGTTATATAGTGTAAATGAGACATTATATTGAGAAACACAGTGTCTATATTTGAGGTGTAAGTTAGCAGTCAGAAATGAAGGAGGCACAAGAAGATGGTTTGATGATAAATGGTGCAAGACAAGACATCATCTCCAGTTATTCATTATTTATACGGATCACAAATCAATATCAAAATTGGAGATGTTAATCTGAGATCTTTATGCAGATGATGTTATACTCCTAAAGAAATCCAACAATTCTGCACGATTACTTGAAAAATTGAATGACTTCTGTGATAAACTTGGTATAAAACGAACAATAAAAACACAAAGACAATGAAAATCGGCAGAAACACTGAAAACATTCAACTGAATCTATAAAACACATCAGCTATTTAGACACAATTTTTAGTGAAGATGTCAAATTACATATGGAAATAGACAACGGTTTAGTGTTTTGATTAATTTCTAAATTAACTAATTAATGAAAACACTAAACTAGCTGCATACAAGATAGTGTTCAAACTACTTATCATACAGATCTAAGAGGTTAGAAATAAAACATTTGATCAAAGTGTTGAGACCACAAATATCAAAGTTCTGAGAAAGTTTAGTGGAGTGAACAGTTGCATGGATGGCAGTATCATATTTAGTACAAGAATAGTAAGAAATAAGTTGACATTGTTAGCATTCAGGAATGTGTTAGTAGAAAATTGTCAATAGGAAGTTAGTAATGGTGTAACTTTTTCATGTCATACTATCAATATATCATGTACCCTGAAGGTACATATCAGGAATTTGATGATGAAATTAGTTTTTACTCCTTGAATAATAAAATTGGCAAATTATACATAAACACCTTTATCTGTCTTGTCAACAACATCTGTGTTGAAAATTCATGTTTCACCCAACAGAATGGCATTTAAGTACTGTACATAAAATAAAGCAAATCACAAAAACCAGTTACTTTTTTGAAAAATTGACCTAAACTTAGTTCTCAATTTCTGCTATCAGAAATTCCTATTGTTTTATAACACAAAGTTTTTTCAGTAACTGTTACTTGGCTAAGAAATATGGACATTGATTCTTTTTTCTTTTTATATAAACTATTATGGTAATTTGTGTGCAACTGAATGAAAAGCATTCTCATGCTAGACCAATTTTTTTTTTTTTGCCACTGTGCATGCACCATGGAAAAGTGAAAAACATTTCATGCAATTGTCAGGAATTATATGCTTGTAAGAAAAATTTCACTCATGACAGCAAATTAGATTTGTAAGAATTTGAAGGTTTTTAGATAAACAAGCCAAAACAAAGTTATTGCTGGATATAAATGGATATAAACAAAAAATTATTGCTGGATGAAGAGGATAAATTGCTTCAGGGTCAAGCGCAATCTGGAATTGCTAATGATTGCAAATGACAAAGGAAAACTGAATGATGATGCTGTTCTACTGCACAAACTTAAGAGATATATAATAGAAGGAAGAAATAGAAGACAAAAACCAAGTTGGAAAAAATATAACACTACATGGAAATTTTTGTAAATTGTACAGAAATGAATTTCTTAAGTCATCAAAAATCTATGAATCTTAGTTTATACTTTGATTTAGGAATTTAAAAGATGCCTAAGAAGCTATTAATGCTCTGGAATTGGAGAATCTTTAGTAGGCTCAGAGTCATTACATTTATAATTCCAAATTTACTCAAGGTTTCTAAGCTTCTAGTCAACCAAGATAAATAGGCTCCATCTCATGAAACATTACTGGCACACAGAGATATCTAGAACTAAAATGCAAAACATCTAGTTATTTTTTTATATTAAAAACTCTGATAGCACTAAAATGAACTTCCTGTTTAAATTTTATAATGAATGTATATATTGCATTTACAAATAAGTCTGCACTAGGAAATTTCACAGACAATAGTTTAAATTCAAGAACAAGTACTGCGAATTCCAGTTAGCAGACATTATTAAGATCGCTGCAAAATAAACGCCTGCAATTGCATTTAAAAAATAAGTCTGCACTAGGAAATTTCACACAATAGTTTAAATTCAAAAACAAGTACTGTGAATTCCAGTTAGCAGACATTATTAAGATCGCAAAATAAACGTCTGCAAAGGGGGGGGGGGTATTTGTGGCAATAAATGCAATCATGAGTTGCCAATGTTACTTTAAGTTCACTCATAAAAATCAGACTTTTAGGGGGAAAAGCTATTGTCTAATCATTCGGCAGTGACATTTTGAAAAGCAAAGGAAAATTTGTTATGTATATATTATTATTATTATTATTTGACACCTCCAGGGAGTCCAAAGACTCATCGAGGGAGGGCATGCACTCTACAACTCTCTCTCCACCACCCACAATCCACCAACTACAACGCCATCTACCACTAGTATTGTCACAGACAATCACAAACATCCAAACCCACAGAGGGATTCAAACCTGCAGCCTTTTGGCTAGAGAGCAGATACGCTAATCACTCGGCCAATCAGGCTGGCTATATATAAACATTTCATATAAATGTTATGTATAAATTTCCTTCTGTGTGAAAAGGAAACTACGGAGTGTAAACAATTATTATTTTTAGGAAATTAATTCGGATATTTTAAAAGAAACCATGTGGAATATACAAAGCATAGCAACAAAGAAATTAGAAGTAGCAAAACAAGTAAAAATATTAATATAGATAACAGAAACAAAAGATAGATTAGATGGTTTTACTATTATATAGTGAAGCTGCCATTTCAATTATAATAAATAGAAAAATAGATACAAAAGTACAAGTAAATGATCAAATTATAACAGTTAAATTAAAAATAAATAGAAGCTACTTAAATATCATAGGAGTATATACCCTGAAGAAGGTAGAAAAGAAGATTGAACAATTTTATGAGGAACTACAAAAACAGTTAAATAAATGACTTTTTGACTTAAATAAATGATTTAATGAAAAATGATTATATATTAATAGCAAGAGATCTTAATACCAGAGTTAGAAATAATCCAATCCTGAATTATCTTAGGAAAATATGGAGAACTTTTCAATTTTATGAATAACAATGTCAAGAACTATTAAACTTCTGTATTTTCAATAATTTGAAAATAACTAATACTTTTTTAAAAAAAAAAAAAAAAAAACATAAATCGATACACTACTTGAAAAGAAGTCAATAGACACCATAGTGTGAGGAACAAATAGCCATGGCATCCACCTTAATGAGATGTAGGACCTCATCAACAACTGCAGCAAGTGTGTGATAGCAATCAATGAGAATTCTGGCCCTTTCTTCCTGTAGGCATATAATAAGGTCCTGGACTATTGTGGGGCTTGACCTCTGCTGATGCTCCAGTGGTGGCGTTCATATCCACAAACCACACAATTACAGTAGCAGTCTTATGACACATTGCATTGTCTTGATGAAAGAGACAATGGTAAGTTCCATAGAAATGCCACAAAGTAGGAAGCATTGCATTGTCTAGAATCTTCAGATACCTTTCAGAGTTCAGTGGTTGTGGTACCACAAACAGAGGTTCGTGGCCAAACCAGAACCATACTATCACACTACCACCACCACCAAATTTCACAGTTAGGGTTATGCACTCTAGTAAGACATTCACTGGGCCTCCGCCACATCGATCGATATGCTTAGTAGAGGGTGACGCGTGATTCGTCTCTCCATAACACAGCTTTCTAAGCTTCCAAATCCTACAGTACACACTCTTTGCATCATTGAAGATGACACTGCATGTTGGTTCAGGTAATGTGAGGCTTGCATATTGCAGTCCCACCATGGAAACCCATGTTATGAGCCTTGATTCATGTTCCCCGGAACTCCACATTCAACGTGTCAGCCAATAAATGATGGCTTTTAACATATTATCTTTTGTAGCCCCCACCCCACGATCATGTTCAGTGAGCATGGTAGGTTGTCAACTACAGATATCACTTGCAATTGATTCCCTGCACTTCCTTTTCAGGATGGTATAACTGATTGTTGACCTGGGGTGGCTCAATTCGTTGAACAGATAGGCCTACAACATGGCATTTTATCACATGCCTCTTTCAAACTCAGTCAGTTCCATTTTCACAGCCATTTCACCCAGACACAGTTGCACTGACTTGGAAGAATCACATTCCTCCAATTGATACCAGTTACAAATATGTGACTTGTTACATGGCACGTTGCACCTTGTCCATGAGAGGCATCTGTTGATTCCTTTCCAAGCAGTGTATACTTGGAATAGCAGAGAAACAAATCTATAATTAATTATATTATTACTAATCAGAAACTAAATCCACATACAAAAAATATGTATATTTACAGAGTAAATGAAATTTTTTCAGATCCTTACTTAAGATAAGAAGTAAATAAGAAAAAACAAGAAATGGAGCAAGTATACAAAGTATATCTATTATAAGAAGAAAGCATTAGAATGCTATATAAATCACAATTAACAGATTATCTAAAAGAAGCCAAAATCAATTAAGATATAGAAGAAGAAGAATGAAAAACTGGGGTGCTTAAGGGTCAAAGCTGTATAACTGAGAGGAGACCTCCACATAGCCTTTAAAGGAATGCGGAGAACCGACCAGGGCTTCTGACCTAATGTCCAATCCTCACCTTCTCGTGGTGCACCCTGTTGGGTATCTACTTTGATACTGAACGAACGAGGATGGGCTGGCAATTTGGGATTTAGCCGACCAAATTGTATTCTTATTGGTTAAACCAAAATAAAAAATGATGGTACAACATGACAAAATTTCATGCCGGCTGGGGCATCGCCCGGTTAAACAAGGCCCCCGTTGTTTTCGCCAGGGAACCAGGGCGAACAGCGAAAAGTCAGCTACTGGAACAAATCTGAAAACAAACCCCAACTCAACATCACCAGAGTTAAAGATCGGTACTATCAACGTAAGAAGCCTGAATGGCAAAGAAATGGAGCTAGCTGAGGAATTAGATAAGTACCAGATCGACATAATAGGGGTGACTGAAACAAAAAAGACCAAAACTGGTGAGATCTTTCTGAGCAATAAATACAAAATGTTATATTCAGGCAATGACAATCAAGGAAAAGAAGGAGTAGCCATAGTATTCAACACAAAATACGAGGCTAATCTTCTTGAATGGCAGTCAGTCTCAAGTAGAGTAATGTGGGCAAATATGAGAATGGGGAACTGGACAATGAGACTTATTTGTGCCTATGGTCCCACAGAAGGTTCTACTAAGGTAGAAGTGGAGGAATTTTTTGAGGCTTTAGAAAAAGCAACTGACACAATGAAAAAGGAAAAGTTGGTCCTTGTTGGGGATCTAAATAGCTGAGTAGGAAATGATTGTGAGACATACAAAAATATTTTGGGAAAATTTGGAGAAAAGAGCAAAGCTAATAATAATGGCAAATATCTGTTGGATTTCTGCTCAGGACATGGACTGGTTATTACTAACACCATGTTCCAACATAAAAATGTGCACAAATTCACATGGAGAGAAGAGGCTAGGAATTAGAAAAGTCTCATTGACTATGTTATTGTTGATAGTGATGTTTTCTCCCTGGTGCAGGACACCAGAGTGTACAGTGGATTTGAAATTGGAAGTGATCACTATTTAGTCTTGAGCAGGATAAAATTGAATTTCATATTGAAAAGAATAACATGTAAGAAAGTTTTAAAGCGAATAAAAGTTGAGCAGCTCTCAGATGTGAACTGTAGACTAAAATACAGAAATATTATTGAAAAGAAAATGAAAGAGTTTGAGAACAGGAATCAAACCTTGGAGATTCAGTGGCAAACTCTGAAGGAAACATTGATTGATTCTGCCAGAGAGGCAAGTGGTGAGGTTGTGTGCAAGGATAAAAAAATCAGAACTCCCTGGTGGACACAGGAAGTTAAAGAGGCAGTGAAGGAAAAGAAGAAAGCATATCAAAAGTTCCTGGCAAATAAGTCAGCTTTTACTCTTACAGAATACAGAGACAAATGTAAGAAAGCTAAACAGTGTGTAAAACTTGCTAAACAAAAGTCATGGGAGGACTTTGGCAAGAATATAGAAAATAAATATCAAGAAGGTGGCAAAATATTCTGGAGGTTGTTGAAGAAGCTTAGAAATGGAGGAAAGAGTGCTGTAAAAGGAATTACAGATGATAAAGGTGAAATGAAAACAGGAGAAAAAGATATCCTTGAAGTATGGAGTAATTACTTTGAAAAACTGCTAAATGAAACAAGCAGTGATGACAGCACAGTGATAAAAAACACTGACCAGGCATGCAGTCAGGAATACATATCCATACTTGAAGTAGAAAAAGCCATCAAAGGCTTGAAATGTGGAAAGGCAGCAGGAGTAGATGATATTCGACCAGAAATGCTGAAGTATGGTGGTATAAGAGTCTTACAGTGGCTGCACTGCATAGTTCAGAAAGCCTGGACAGAGGGACGAATTCCCGATGATTGGAGTAGAGCTCTCATAGTACCCATATATAAAAAGGGAAATAAAACTGAATGTGAGAATTACAGAGGTATTTCCCTACTGAGTGTTCGTGGCAAGATCTATGCAAGTATACTTGAGAAACGGTTGAGAAGAATTGTGGAAGAAAAGCTTGGTGAAGAACAAGCTGGATTCAGGCCAAACAGAGGCTGTCAGGATCAGATCTTCACTTTACGACAAATAGTCGAGAAAGCATGGGAATATAACACAGATCTGTATTTAAGTTTTGTCGATTTGGAAAAGGCATATGACAAGGTGCCAAGAGAGAAGCTATTCAATACGCTGCCGTTATATGGTGTCAATGGGGCATTATATCAAGCGATACTTAGTCTTTATTTGAGTTGTGAGTCAGCAGTTAGAATTGAAGGAAGTAGAGGAAGATGGTTTAATGTTAAATCTGGTGTGAGACAAGGATGTACATTATCCCCTCTGTTATTCATTATCTATATGGATCACATTATGAAGGAATGTGGTATTAAACCTGATATCAAAATTGGAGATGTTAATGTCAGCTCTTTGCTTTATGCGGATGATGTTATACTTCTAAATAAATCCGCTACAAGTCTGCAAGATTCTCTGACTAAATTGAATAGCTGTTGTAATAGATATGGTATGAAGGTCAGCAATAAAAAGACAAAGACAATGAAAATAGGTAGAATCATTGAAAATGTCAACTGTGTTGTGAATGGAGAACCTGTGGAACAAGTAAAACATTTCAGCTACTTAGGCACAATTTTTACTGAAGATGGTAAACTAAATATAGAAATAGACAACAGAATCATCAAAGCTGGTATGGTGGGAAGTCAATTGAATAAATTCATATGGAATAAGAAAGAAATTAGTCGGAACACTAAATTAGCTGTATACAAGACAGTGTTCAAACCAATTTTAACTTATGGATCTGAGAGCTGGGTCAGAAGTAAAACACTTGACCAAAGACTAGAGACCGCAGATATGAGAGTCCTGAGAAAGATTAGAGGCGTGAACAGATGGCATCAATGGCAATATCATATTAAAAACGAGGATATTAGGAAAGAACTTGACATTGTCAGCATCCAGGAATGCGTTAGCAGAGCTAATCTCAGATGGTATGGTCACTTAAATAGAATGGGAGAGGAAAGATTAGCAAAACAAGTGTTCTCTGCCAGGTTGGCAGGAAAACGACCCAGAGGAAGACCAAGATATAGGTGGATTGATACGGTACAAAGTGCCTTAGACGATAGAAATATAAGATCTGATAATGTTGGAGTCTTGACAAGTAACAGACTGATTTGGAGGAAAATTGTAGATAGGAAGTTAGTAATGATGTAATTTTTTCATGTAGTACTGTCATATCCTGTACACCCCTTGAGGGTACATGGCAGGAATTTGATGATGATGATGATGAAGAATGAAAAACTTTGATAAAGATAATTCATAAAGCAGGATCTGAAGTATTAGGGAAAAATATATATTAAAGAGAAAAACACTAAAAATTTGGAATACAAATGTAGAAAATGCAATAAAAGAAAAACAAATGCCACATACAAATCCTTCATTCAAAATCATACAAAGGAGACAGAAGATATATACAAAAACAAAAGAAAATAGCTAAAACCATAGTACAGAAAGCTCACCAAGATTCTTTGGACAGATTTATTAATAAAATTGATGACATATATCAAAGACAAAACATAACTTACAAAATATTAAGGAAATTGAAATTAATAAATAACTGTTGGAGGAACAGTTATTTATGAATTTAATATGGAATTTCACATCATTTATTAATGATGTGAGATTCCATTAGAATGGTCAAAAGCTAAGGTTATTATATCTATATTTAAGAAAAGCGACAATGATGATTGTTGAAATTGCAGAGAAATCAGTCTATTAAATACAGGTTACAAAGTTTACAGTAAAATCCTGAATAAAAAAAACTTAAAAATATTGCAAGCAATTTACTCTCAAAAGAACAAAATGATTTCAGATATATTATCTATATACAATCTTCCACGTGTAAAAACAAATTATCTGGGAAAAAAAAGTACAAGAATTTAATTCAGACACACCCCTGGCCTTTATGGATTATGAGAAAGCTTTTGATAAAATACACAGAGAAAAATTATGGAATATAATGAAAAAAAAAAAAACATTGATATCTATTACATCTGGTACAAGCTATAGAAAGTTTATATAAAGATACAAAAATACAGTTAGTTAGGTAATAAATTAACAGAAGGGATTGAAATTAATCAAGGTGTTAGACAGGGATGTAGCTTAGTTCCATCTCTATGCAATACACACACACACACTATATAAATATCAGATAATTAAAATATGGAAAACAACAATAAAACAAGGTATCCAGTTAAACAGAAGAACTTATCAATACAATGCCGGTATGCATGTGGTTTAATTATTTAAGCTGCATAATAATATATCTAAAAAGATATAGATGAAAAAAATAAAAAAATTTCAGAAAATTTGTGGAAAACAATTAAAAGAACACTGAATAATAATAAAAACAAGATGAGAAACTCAACTAAAATTTTATAAAGTAATGGTCACACATACTCTATTATTTAGTTCAGAAACATGGATTTAAAAATAAAGATGGAAGTAAAATATCAGCTGCAGAAATTTTTAAGCAATTAAAGGATACCTAAAACGAAACCATATAAAAATGAATTTTCTATTTCTCTCTATATACAAATATAGAAAGAAATGGAAAAAGCATCTATTCAGGATGGAAAGATATCACCTACCAAAAGAGATAGATAAATATAGACCAGGTATGTGTGTGTTGTGGGGGTGGGTGGGCGGGTAGGACAGATGGAAAGAGTGCAGGCAAATGCCTAATCCTTAAAAAGAAGGAAGACACAAAATTGTAATAAAAGAACTTTTACTCGTATGTTTAGAAATGCATGTTTCTACCTCATCCAATCAAACAACTAAATGTATATCATGCAAGAATGTGGTCTCGCTCATTGGATTTTCTATCCCCAGTTCTCTCCATATAAATAATTTGCCCATCTTGTCGGCACTGGTGCCAATTAATTTCCAATGTACAATCATCCTGGTGTGAAATAAACTGTGCACTACACTCTGATTTCAGACAGCCAACGAGGGAAGATTTACTCCCATTCAGTAGCCATAGTGTGTAAATTATCCCACAGTTTGCTTTTGAGCTCACACATGCTGCAATGACCTAGTTAAAGTAGAACACGAGAACATTGTTATTTAAGAATGCCTAGTTACATATCCCGAATATATGTATTCAAATTATATCCTGTATCACAGTTTTTGCTTTCTAGAAATAGAATTCTACAATATCTCACTATGTTAAAAATTTATTTCTGAGAACTTCTTCACTTAACACAAATCATCAGAATGAGATTTTCTCTCCTAAACACTGAATTAAAAAGAAAAATTTTAAATATTTTGCATAAGATATGTTTAAACTTAGTACAGGCTTAACACGGGATTTGATTAACACAGTGAAATTAATTGTGGCAATCCCTTGATATATGTGGCAAGAGTTTTGATTGATGCACCTTTAACCCTGCGGAACTCACAGCTGATCTGACAGATAGATGCAAAATGTTTAATATCAATATTCTTACACAATTCAGTGTATAGCTTGGAAGTCATGAATAGCTGTGCATGCATATGTTATGAGTGATATTCCACACTGTTTTTTGATGTCAGTTTGGTTTAACACATGTCATGTAAAGGTTTGTGATATTTGACAGTAAATTGTATCTGAGAGATACCGTGACCTCTGATGTTAGTATAGTATGGTTTAGTTGTCTTTTTTTTTTTTTAATTCTTTGTTCAATAATTTCTAGATTGTAACTGAAAATAAATAAACATCATGTACTACTGAAATAGAGAGCCAAAGGCTTATTTATCATACATGTCCTCTAGGAGATGTGCATTACACTATGGAAAATACTAAGGAAAGTGATCTGGAGCTTTATGGGCAACTCATAGTTGCCCATAAGGCTGCTTATGCTTGCATCTGCCAAAACGTTTAGTTTCTATATATTCGGCACGAAATTCTTGTAGTTTCTATATTTGGCTATGAAATAATGTTGGATTCAATATTCACTTAATTTGTACCATCATGTATTATATTTGCAGTGTTTTTTCTTTATGTTTTATGTTTTTTTCTTTGTTTCATTAGTGTTGATAACTTCTTTTGATAAAAAAATTGCAGTAACTAATGTAGAGGTATAAGCATTTATTAAACATTTACTTTGCATTCATTTTTTTTTATCTTTCCTAAAAGAGTACCATATAAAACGATTTATTAATACAGTAATCGACTTGTAATTTTTACAATTGATTATTAGATTTGATTAACGCAATTTTAATATATGCGGTAACATCGAGGGATTAATTAACCGTGTTAATCAAGATACCTGTTTCCCGAGGTCTGGAGAGTCATTTTGCTTGTTATCATAGAAGTTATGCTGATAAGAAAAAAAAAAAAAACTGTTCAGACTCTAGATAACTTCTTTTGATAAAAAAATTGCAGTAACTGATGTAGAGGTACAAGCATTTATTAAACATTTACTTTGCGTTAATTTTTTTTATCTTTCCTAAAAGAGTACCATATAAAACGATTTATTAATACAGTAATCGACTTGTAATTTTTACAATTGATTATTAGATTTGATTAACGCAATTTTGATATATGCGGTAACATCGAGGGATTAATTAACCATGTTAATCAAGATACCTGTTTGCCGAGGTCTGGAGAGTCATTTTGCTTGTTATCATAGAAGTTATGCTGATAAGAAAAAAAAAAAAACTGTTCAGACTCTAGATAACTTCTTTTGATAAAAAAATTGCAGTAACTAATGTAGAGGTACAAGCATTTATTAAACATTTACTTTGCGTTAATTTTTTTTATCTTTCCTAAAAGAGTACCATATAAAACGATTTATTAATAACAGTAATCGAATTGTAATATTTTCCAGTGATTATTAGATTTGATTAACGCAATTTTGACATACGTGGTAACATCGAGGGATTAATTAACCGTGTTAATCAAGATACCTGTATATGAAATTTCTGATCCATAATTTTAAGCTTTGTTAAACTGTATGCCACACTGATGATATAATCTGACTTTTGAAGTGGAAGCAACAAAATATAAAAATTAAGTGAACCAGAAGCTGTTACCGAAGAATTTCACAGTCTGCAGTTCATTGACAATAATTTATCACTTTAGTCATCTTTAAAATTATTGAAGATTTTTTTTTCTAACTCTTTAGAAGCCAGAAAACAGGTTTAATGAAATTTTCAAAGCAGACTTAGTGGCAATATCTTTTTATTATTGTTTCTTTCTGGGACAATGCAAACGAATTTTTATTTATTTATTTTAAAGGAAAGTTGTTAGAATCCTTCATTTGATTGAAAGGAATAAGCAAAACTAATATTTTTGTTTATGGTTTGTTGTGATTAACTCTCCCCACCTAAAATCTACTAATTGCTACCTGCTTCTGTTTGCCTGTGAGATATATTATTATGCCAAACTGTTATTATTTACATTTTTTTAATTTTTAAATTGACAAAACTAAGTTAAAGGTTGTACAGGGTGTCCCAAAAGTCACTGCATTTTGGTGAAACAGTGCAATTTTCATATAAATTTCATTACGGCAAGCATATATATATAACAAATATCTGTAATGTGTTACAGATGTTTTTAGAATTTTCATTAATTTTTTAGTGTTTTCTTTTCAAACCCATAATTCACAAAAGTTCAAGACTGAATTTCTGTTATAACATCCTACAAAAGAATGAAGTGTTGTGAAATTAGACAAAACTTTTCAAGGAGATTTCATAGAACTGCTCCTACAAACAATGTGATTAGAGCTTTGGCAAATAAGTTTAAAAGAACCGAGTCTGTGCATGATGAGAAATGTGAACAAGGTCAAGGTCTCTCACTCTCAGTTCACCGATTTGGAAAGCACCTGTTGATATTCCTGGAACATTTCAAGCATAACAGAGGCACAGCCTTCATTCTCTATGGTATAACAAAACACACAGTGACACACTCCTGACATTTGGAATACCCTGTATAATATGAAAATAATGTGAAAAGCATTCATTAACTGGAGGAGTGTTGTTTACTCGCAAACATGAGGCCTAGCTAACAATCCTTCAATACCGCAATTAAAAAAAAAAAAAAAAAAAATCAACCCCCCCCCCCAGTGAGATGGATTTTTGTAATTTTATTAAAAAATAAAGTGTGCACATTCTGAGCATAATGTGGGATCCCAGAGGGAAGGATCTTTATTGACTTTATATATATAATATATATATTACAGTTCATACAGTGAAAATATAAAAACTTGTGTGCTAGAGACTGTAAACACAGTACTTATATACAAAGAACAGATAATACAGCTTTGTGGAGGATGGCAAAAAGTGGAGTACCAATGAACTGCACAAATTTATCTACTCCTGGATAAACACTTTGGACCCTCTCCTCAACTTTTACACACCAACAAAGGAAGATTGTATATCAAAACGCCAATATGAAATCTGAACGACAAGCTGCATGCTCTCTAGCTGAAGAATATGCAATTTGTTTCAACACTGATTTTAATGTTTCATATAACTCCTGAAAAGTGATGCAACCACAGATGCATTTAAAATAAAAATGTCTATGATCTTTTGTCCTCTGAGAACTCACAATTTTTCATCAAAACAAGATATCCTATTTAAATAAAAAGAACAATAATTTTCAGTTTTTTTTTTTTGTTTGTTTGTTTGTTTTGTAATATACAGATAAAGACTACAATGTCCAATCATATGATATCCAGGCACTCTGCTCATGAGCTGGAGAACTGCTACTGCCACTGATGTGTCCATCACCTTTGCTGCAGAGGCTTTCCTGAACTAGGATTTGGAGACAGATGAGTAGTACACCAGGTCAATGGTCTTGCTTATTTTCAGTGAGCTATATCCTGTACCTGTACCCTTATGAAATTATATCACTGAAGCAGCATTTCTGTCACCAAAACTACTCAATGAAGAGATCAGTCTTTCTTCCTATAAATGTAGTTTCAGGTATGAAATCTTTTGTATTCCTAATAGTGTTTATCAAAGTTTCTGTAGTATCTGATAAAAAAAAAAAAATAATAATTAATTAATTAAATTAATCAAATAAACATTAAGGAAATGAAAAGCCCAAGCACATTTACTGAGTATAGTACCTACTTAACTAAGCTTAAACCGAAGTAAATATATGCTAGGACCTTTTATTCCATAAATGGAATGAAACCCAAGTATAATTCAAAAACTAAAATCCTTTCCTTTAGTGTTGACATTTTGCTAACTACTTACTACTGGCATCATCAAGACATTAAACTAAAAACCATTGCATTGAAAAAAAAAAATTAAAATTACAAACATTAAAGACTTTTAATTTCTGCATGTGTCGTTTTAGGACTTATATGCCATGAGAGCATAATCATCTCCATTACTACTTTAAAGATTGTGTCATAAGTGTTTTGCTTATATAGCAACAGTACTTGTTGTTTTGTTATTAATAGTTTACTAGTGAGGTGGTTAAGCCTAACTATATTTCATGGTTCAAGTCACCAGGAAATAGTTTTCCATTTACCAGCAACAACAAGAATTGGCCGAATATACATACCTTGCTACACTGGTCGAATTAAAACACCTGTAAAAGGATAATAAATTAGGTAATTATTTCAATTCAGTTTTGAAATAATACTGGATTTATTATCCACTTGATTTTTATAATTTTGCATCGCCAAAGTGAAGCCTTTTGGCTCTTTATTTTAGTAAATACCTGTAAAAGGTTTTTTTGGTTTTTTTTTTTTTTTTTTTTCAGTTTCATTTAGAAAGTGGAAGTATATCTCAATTACTTCTCCATCCTCAAGTCAGAGATAGCCAAACCTTTAGTAAGTACTATTTAAGACCAGATACCAAAAGACAAAAATTATAACTTTATTTTTGATGTTGCAACAGCTTAAGCCTGTAACAAAAGAATTGCCATTTGATATTGGTAAGTTCTGTTAAGGCAGTTAGCCTAAAATGATTTACGTATGTTGTATAATTTAATTAAAAAAAATAGTAATAATATAATTTCCCTGCTGTTAATTTAGAGCCTATGTAAAGATTTATTATGATTTATTCTAATTTTAATGAACTAAACAAACAGTTGTTTGTTAAAATATACAGCAGAAATGTCTAGTTTTGCCATTGATGGATGACTAGGGAGGCTATTAAGCCTAAACCACACCTCACAGTTCAATGTCACCAGTAAAAATACTTTCCAATTTACCAGCAACAACAACAAGAATTGGCAAGATATACGTATACAGTGGTATCTTGCTAATCTGAACCTCTTTAGTCCGAACCCTCCAGTAATCCGAACTGTGATTTGAAAGAAAAAAAAGTTTTATTTATTACGTATTATTATTTCTATTTAATAATTATTATTTATTATTATATTTACAGCTATTTTGCCTGCTTCTGTTCAGGAGTGCCCCTGTTTAAATGTCATTGATTCTTTCCAATTGTCACGAATTCTTAGGGCACTGTAGATGTATATTTACCAATAAATATATGCAGCATAAAGGAAGAGAAATTTACACATACCTTTTTCTGGGTGTTGTGATGGCAAACTACTGCAGTTAGGGTGTTTTGGAAGGAAGTGTGTGTGTGTGGGGGGAGGCAATGTGGGAGAATTAAAATAGAAAAAACGCGGGTTTTTTTGTATAATATACACACACACACACACATTTTATTATTAGGGATGGGCGGAGCGTTTTTTTATATAGGTGGGAAAGGGTGAAAGGAGTTGAAAACAGCAACTGATTTTTAGAGGGGGGGGGGGGGGGTTGATAGGGTGCGGTCTGTTTCGACTATGGTTGATCGTCGTCTGAACACATGGAAGAAGGGGATGCTATGTGTCAGGTCGGTTAGGTGCTTCTGCTTTTGAAGTGTTTGTGTTATCACCTATTGGTCGGGGTTGCGACCTCAATTTTATGTTGTGAAGCTTCCAAACCTCGGAGATTATGTAGGGCCTGTTGATATTGATAGAGTTCACGTCACATTTTATGGCTAATGTTTCCGATATTCTAAGCATTGTTTCATTGTCTTATCTGTCTACTATGATGGCCTTGTCGATCTGCAGGGTATGTTTTTGTTCAAGGGCGTGAACAGCTATTTCTGTTTTTCCTGCTTTGTATTCGATCTTTCTTTTTGATGTTGCGTTTTTTTAGTGTTTAAATGTTCTGGAATAGGGATGTTACAATTGCAGAAGTGTTCTTGTAGTCTTGCCCATAAAGACCTGATGGTGGAACCTGTGTAGGTGATATCACAGTCTTTTTGGCAGGGAAATTTATAGACTACGTTGTGGTGTTCAAATCTTTCTTTTTGTGTGTGAGATTTAGTGGGCTTTAGGAGATTTGCCAATTTTTGGTTTGTGGTGAATACCAGTTTGTAGTCAGCATGTTTGAAGATGTAATTATAGGCTTTGTATGTGTTTTGGGTGTATGGTAGTTTGATAATTTTTTTGTGTTGGGAAGTTTGTTTTGGTACTTGGGTTGTTTTGGCGAGTTTTGGCTGTCCTGTTTGCATAATTTATTAGTTGTGTAGGATAGTTGTGATTTTTGAAGATGTGTTAGTTTTTTTATTTCTGCGTTTAGATTACTATGATTGGTTGAAAATTTGTAAGCACTTATGAATTGTGATAAGATGACTGATTTTTTTAACGGAATATGGATGTATGAGTGGAAATGGAGATAGTTTCCGATATGCGAGGGTTTGTGGTATATTTTCGTGGCTATTTTGCTGTATGTTCTGATTAATGTCAAGTTTAAGAAATTGGTGGATTTGTTCTGTTCGGTTTCTATGGTGAATTTTAGTCCTTTGCTGTAACTGTTTAGGGATGCTTTTAAGGTGGTGATGTGTGTAGGATTTCCAATGCACAGAATATCATCCATGTATCTGCCATAAAAGGTGATGACGGGGAGGAGTAGGAGTGATTTTATGTGTGCTAGGAATAATTCTGCTAGTTGTCCGCTGATGTTTTGGCCCATAGGGATTTCGAAGATTTGAATATACATGTGGTTGTTGTTGAACTTGAAGAAGTTTGCCGAGATTATTAGTTTTATTAAGTTAATAATGTCATTGGGCGTTAGTTTAGTACGAGAGTGTAGGGTGTGGTCTTCTGTGAGTATGATGTCTAAAGTTCTGGGGACGTCCATGTTGGTGTATAAAGAGGCCGCATCCAATGAAGTGAGGATGCCTTCCTGGGATAAGGTTAGCTTTTTTTTTTTTGAACAAAAAGAAAGATTTGAACACCACAACGTAGTCTATAAATTTCCCTGCCAAAAAAGAATGATATATCACCTACACAGGTTCCACCATCAGGTCTTTATGGGCAAGACTACAAGAACACTTCCACAATTGTAACATCCCTATTCCAGAACATTTAAACACTAAAAACGCAACATCAAAAAGAAAAATCGAATACAAAGCACAGGAAAAACGGAAATAGCTGTTCACACCCTTGAACAAAAACATACCCTGCAGATCGACAAGGCCATCATAGTAGACAGATAAGACAATGAAACAATGCTTAGAATATCGGAAACAATAGCCATAAAATGTGACGCAAACTCTATCAATATCAACAGGCCTACATAATCTCTGAGGTTTGGAAGCTTCACAACATAAAATTGAGGTCACAACCCCAACTAATAGGCGATAACACAAATACTTCAAAAGCAGAAGCATCTAACTGACTTGACACAGCATCCACTTCCTCCATGTGTTCAGACTATAACCAAGCATAGTCGACCCCCACCCACACACTTCCTTCCAAAACACCCTAACTGCAGTAGTTTGCGCATTGCAGAAAGAAGAAAAGCCTCAACACTCAGAAAAAGGTATGTGTAAATTTCTCTTCCTTTATGCTACATATATTTATTGGTAAATATGCATCTACAATGCCCTAAGAATCCGTGAGTAAAAAGCCAATGACATTTAAACAGGGGCACTCCTAAACAGAAGCAGGCAAAATAGCGTAAATATAAGTTTGTTAAGAAGAGTAACATGGGAGTTTTCCCAGAAATAATATCCATAATTATTACAATACAGTATAACTACAGTGATACACAAAAAGAGGAAATTCAAAACATGCATAATTTGGTTAAAAATATAAATCCAGATGTTGAAATTTCACAAACAGATATTACGGAATGGATTACAGGTAGAACCGAAAGTGAATTTGAAATCAAATCAGATGCTGAAATTATAAATATGATGCTACAGAATGAATTAGAAAATGATGACGACGATAAAGAACTCAAAGAAAAAAAAGTAAAACACGAAGAGGCAGTTGACAATTTTAATATGTGTATAGAATGGGCTAAGGAGAATGATATGCCATTCCACAAAATTTTATTGCCAATTTAGCTCCGAGAAGAAGCATTCGAAAAAAGTTTAGTTTCCAAGAAGCAAAAGAAAATCAGTGACTTTTTTTTTACAAATAAATAAATAAATAAAAACTTTTTGTGTTATTTTGTGAAAAGTTTTTATGTTGTGTACAAGAAAGTGATATTTTTTTACGCAAATTAAGTTATGTACTGAACTATGCAATTTTATTAAATCAGAATCCTCAACAATACAGGTTTTAATAAATTTAGTTTAATCCTTTATCCAAATGTGAGCAAACAAAGTTTGCGCCTGAAAGTATCTTCAGGACTGGGGCAAGGTGGTACAACACCAGGGTTGTACAACCTTGCCCCAGTCCTGAAGATACTTTCAGGCGCAAACTTTGTTTGCTCACACTTGGATAAAGGATTAAACTAAATTTATTATACTCTAACCAAGTGAAAAATAAACTTTCAACGTCTTTCTCTAAATCCAGAGTAATTTATTAAAAAAAGGGTGGCACACCATTTGGCAACTCCTATAGGTGGAGATGACTGTGAATGCTTCTGCCTGGTATCTCAGCTTGGGCCTGGCTCCCACTGAAGAGACCTCAATAAAGGTCAAAACTAGTCTGGGTAGTGGCCCTTCCCTTAATGCATAACATTAGACATATCCGCAAGGAGATGTGTTTTGCATTATAGGAGATACTGAGACAGGAGTGTTGGTAGCTTGCTCCACCTTTGCAACGAGTTGCCCTGGTGTTGTACCACCTTGCCCCAGTCCTGAAGATACTTTCAGGCGCAAACTTTGTTTGCTCACACTTGGATAAAGGATTAAACTAAATTTATTATACTCTAGCCAAGTGAAAAATAAACTTTCAACAACAATACAGGTACATACAAACTAAATTTTTTACTAAAATAAACTTGTGTATTATATTATTTTTTAAGTTTTACATTATAGTATAGTAGCTTTTTCTATCAGTCACTTCATTTATTTACAGAATTAAATTGATGTACCATTAGAATCTGATTATTTTTGTCTTAAACATTAGTTGTCTCTTGGAGGAAAATTCACTAATCCGAACGAGCACAGTTTTTATTAGTTTGGATTAGCTAGATACCACTGTATATCTTCCTACATTGTTGAATTAAAATATTGATTTAATATTTGCACATAAGTTGACATATGAGGGTGTGCTGAAAAGTTGGGATAATCACCATGAAGGAATTGAGGTAGAACCATGCAACTTGCATATTATTCTACATATTCTCATGCTGAGTGTTATACACTTGTTACAACGCTACTGTATCATTTGCAATCCCCTGAGAAAAAAGTCTTTTCCTTGTTGCACAAACTAGTCCTCAGTTGCAGATATGACTTCATTTGTGGTAAATTTTGTTCCTTCCAAGTGTTTCTTTAAATTTGGGAATAGGAAATGGTCAGATGGGGCCAGGTCTAGCAAATAGGGTGGGTGAGGCGGACATTGAAAGTTCAAGTTGTGTACTGTCTGTTAGGTTTCATGAACAGTGTGAGCTGGTGCATTGTGTCTTGCAAAAGCAGCATGCCTCTGCTCAGTTTCTTGCAGCATTTTTCCTTTAGAGCTGTTGCATAAACTGCTGTTGTAACAGTTTCACCTTTTTTGAGGTACTTGGTAAGGATTACACCATCCATATTCCAAAGACAATGGCAAGAACCTTCCCTGCTGACTTTTGGGTTTGGAACTTCTTGTATCGTGGAGAATCTTTGTGTCTCCACTCCACTGACTGTTATTGTCTCTGGATCATAGTGATGCCCCAGAGACCAAGCAACAGTCATAATACAAGTCAAAAAATTTGCAAGAAATCAAATTATAATTATAATTTGATTTCTCAAAATAATCCCAAATCCCTTTGGGGTCATTTCTCTTTTGGTCAGCATTCAAACATTTGGGACCCACTTTGCCGAGAGCTTCTACATGTCCAGATGTTGGTGGATAATGATCCAAACTTGTTCCCTGGATATTCCCAGTCTTTGCAATGTTTTTGGCTGATATTTGTCTATCATCAAGGATCATGACATGCACTGCACTGATGTTTTCAGGTGTGATCACTGTGGAAGGTTTTCCTGACCTGGGGACATCTGTTGTCTCAGGATGTCCAGTTTTAAACTTGGCCACACATCTGGCAACTGTTGGATATGCTTGGGGCATAGCCCCCTAAAGTTTCACTCAAAGTCATGTGAATCTCAGTTGTGGACTTTTCTTGCAGCATGAAAAAATGATGACAGTCCATACCTCTGTGTCTTCAAAATAACTGACATGTCTTCTTATATATCCTAAAAGAAAAGGAACAAATTATTACAATTTGATGAAACATGGCAGTTAAATGGTTTTAAGATATGTTCTTTCTTGTGGTTATATCAGTTGCTTTAACATCATTTTTGTTCTAGGTGTTTATCAGAACTTTTCACTCCCCCCCCCTCATACCTGGAGAAATTAAATACGGAAACTTAAACTTACGTGAAATAAATTTATTAGTTGTAAAATTTTCACCTATTTAATACAGGCATCCTCAGTACATTGAAAATGGAATACAATATAAAATTATAATTAAAATAGTCCCATTAAGTGGAGATAATGTACACTGTAAAATCTCGTAAAGAGAAAAATTAGAAGTAATTTTTTTCTACGTTGATTTTACATGGGAAATTAAATTTACATAAAATATTTGTAATTAAATTAATGCAATAACTCACTTTGCTGTATTAAATCTGGTAACAAATTGTTAGAATATTTTTGTAAGAATCAATAGAATTGTAAAAACAAAAAAATAAGCACAGACAGGATTAGGCAAAAAGACCTAAGGCTAGCGAAAATCGCGAAGGTCACAGGATTATGAGTTTTCCCACCAAAACTCAAAGATAGAGTGGGTAGTGAAGAAAAACCCTCCAGTAAATCCGGGGGACTTAATTTGAAGAAAGGCCAAGTTCAAGAGAGTGAGATAAAAGGCAGAGATTGAGGGACCAAGAGGCTCTCGATTCGAAGTTTGTTCCTGTGCTGAGCCTTTTCCGAGGACAGGGAGACTCACGTTCCTGCGAGCATGCAATTCTGACAAAGATGGGAAGTTAGCAGCGAAGACGGTCTTTTCGAGATGTCCTATCGTATGATTCTTCAATGATTTAAGTGTGTGGTGTGGTATTGCTGTCATAACCTAGAGCCCGATTGGAAATTTTTTTTGGAAGAAGCGGAATGTGTCCGTATACCTTTAGGATCTAGGACTATATGTAAAGAGCTGGCAAGATTGTAAGTAAGATGTTTAATGTTAATTCCTAGATTGTGAAAATTAAGCGACGAATGTTGGTTCTATTGTCAATTAGCAAAGAAAGTATTAGAAAAGTTGGAAAGCCATACTTCTGTTTGAATGTGAATAAGTAGTATATAGTTTTAAGGAATTTGCTAATGTTGTGTAATGCAAAGAAATTGAATGTGGATTAAGCTTTAACTTTTTCCTGTTTATAGCGTGAGTAAAGATAAAGTGTGTTTAAGTCTATCCACGTGTCTGAAAATTTATGTGAAATTTTAATATCTTTGTCTTAAAGCTTAAGTGAAAATGCTTGAAGGATCATATGGAGAATTACACACGTGATTTGTATTGTCTCCATTGTTATTTAGTTGTATTAGGCTGAACCAGACACTTGATATGTGCAGTTTAAATTTTGTAATTAATTTGTCTTAGAATGAATAAACATGTTTGTTTTGTTAATAGCTTGCCTGATCTTGCTTTACTAATGCACTGTCTCATAAAAATATAGAACCTGTGTGACCAAAGAATAGTAATAGCCACGACCAACTGAAAAAAGTAAAATTTTAGGAGTTGCTTGAATTAGAGTTAATTTAAGAGATATTTGCGTACTTAGCTGAATGTTTCTCTTGCATGTAACGGAAAGAAAAACAATTCTTTTATGTGATCCTTAATGGTGCAGTCGAAAAAAAAAATTTTTTTTAAGGATCAATGCAAGAGAAATACAGCAAGGTAGATTAGAGAATTGGTTCTAGCCAGAAGCTTTTTCCTAAGTCTACACTTCGAGCACATGAAATAGCATTCTTATGAGCCTTGGGGGGGGGGGGGGGGGGGGAGCTTGAGAGGGGAGGGAGTTAAACAAGGGTTATAGACTAAAGCATAGATGCCGAACCTATGGCACGCATGCCAGAAGTGGCACGTCCGAGAATTTTGCTGGCACGTCAACGATTGTGCCAGCAAAATTATTACTATTACAATAATTATTACAATATGTACAAATTAAATTTTGTTTTACACGAGAGAGCAGCTATGAAGACGTGGATATGATTGGTGCAGTATTAACAAAAGATCACGTGCCCGAAAGACAAAGGCAACTAACAAGTGTTGAGTTGAAATGCTAATTCTCTTCAACTGAATTCCATAACATCTGAAACTGTCATTACAACATTCACTATATATTTCTTAGTTTTAACACATTCACGATGGGGTGTCATTTATCGTTCCTACGGAACTTCTCATTACCGGAGGGCTCAACTCACACAAAGTTTCAACCCTTGTTTGAATTTTATTCCTGAACGCTGCACGCATTTGCTTTTTTGTGTGTCTATTTCGGTATTTGTATAAACAAACAATACATTCGTGAAGATTTTTTTAGGTTTGTATTTTTGATGTGTACTGTACTATTTGTTTTTATAAGTGACGTATTTTATTATAGCTTCACGTTTACTTTCTGAATAATCTACCAGATAAGCATCATTCATTGATCAGCGTATTATTTTCAACATGGGGCCAAAGAAAACTAAGAAAGAAGAGAAGAAGAAAATCACAATACAAAATTAAGAAAGAGATTGTGGAAAAATATGAGAAAGGAGTCAGGCAAAGTGATCTGTGTAAGTAGAATGACTTGTCCAAATCCACCATAGCTACAATTGTCAAGAAAGCAGATTTTTATAAGGAACTGGATGTGGCCAAAGGAGTATCTATCATGTCATCTTGAAGAAATAAAGTTATGGAAGAAATTGAAACTTTACTACTCGTCTGGATTAATGACGTGCAACTGAAAGGAGATAGTGTATCTCAAAACATGATCTGTTTACAAGCTCAAACTATTTACAAAGATCTTTCGCAGAACTTGCCATCCACTAGCAGTAGCAAAGACTTCAGCGAAGAGTTTAAAGCTAGCAAAGGATGGTTTGAGAAATTCAAGAATAGAACCGGTATCTATAGTGGTGTTAGATATGGAGAAGGTGCTAGAGCTGATAAAGAAGCCGCTGAAAGGTTCATGAAGGAATTTCAGAAACTGATGGAGTCAGAAGGTTACAGACCAGAACAAGTTTTCAACTGCATTGAAAATGCCTAAGAGAATGTTCATCACTAAGGAGGAAATGGCATTGTCAGGACACAAGCCAATGAAACACAAACTAACTTTGCTTTTTTGTTTCAACGCCAGTGGTGATCTGAAGATAAAACCTTTGTTGGTTTACCACTCTGAAAATCCTAGAGTCTTTAAAAAGCAGAAAGTTAACAGGCACAAACTCAGCATTATGTGAAGAGGTAACAGCAGAGCCTGGGTAACCAGGCAATTCTTCTGTGAGTGGATGACAGAGGTCTTTGCTTCCACAGTGAAACGGTATCTACAAGAAAAGGGTCTGCCTGAGAAAGTTCTTCTTATAATGGACAATGCTCCAGCACATTGGCCACAGTTGGAAGAAGATTCGGATGCAATTTCATCAAAATTAAGTTCTTGCCTACTAATACCACACCACTCCTACAACCAATGGATCAATATGTTATTTCCAACTTCAAAAAGCTTTATACCAAAGTTCTTTTCCAAAGATGTTTCGAAGTTATCACTGACACAGAATTAACCCTCAATGAATTTTGGAAGAATCACTTTAATATTCTTCATTATTCGCATCTTATTAGTCAGGCATGGGAAGATGTTTCTGTGAGAACACTAAAATCAGCCTGGAAAAAGTTATGGCTTGACTGTGTCCAAGGAACTGTATTGGAAGGACCTGAAAGCGAAATTGACAGTGTAGATACAGTTCTCTCTCCTGGGCAAGAACATGCATTTAGAAGTTGATGAAGCAGACTTAGAGGAGCACAATGTTGAGCTGACCAGTGAAGAGCTACAGGAGTTAAGAGAGCAGGAAAAAGAAAGGGAGCAATTCCAACAAGTGAAGTAAAAAAAATCTTGCAGCACTGGGGCAAATTGCAAGAGTTGGTTATCCAAATCAAAGTGGCATCCAAATCAAGGTGTTGTTTCTAGATCCACCAATATCTTCAATGACAATGTCATTAATCACTTTTGAAGAGTGTTAAGGATACAACAGATTCGGTCAACGTTGGATAGGTTTTTTAAACCTCCCTCACCTAAGAGACAAAAAGAAGAGCCAACTAATGACAAGAAATCGAAAATTCCTGAACCACAAAACCAGCTACAAGAAAATTGATTTTCTTTTATAATTTAATGGAAGATGATTTTCATACTAATCATGTAAAAACAAAGATTTCATCAATAAAAATTAATATGTAATGGTATACAAAATGCATATTTATAGTGTAAAAATGCTCCTTCTCACTACTCCATTTCTTTTCATTTTCTTTGCATTAGTTGAGAAGTTCTTAAAAAAAAATTTATTTTAAAATTTTTGAATCTGGGAACAAATTAATTGATTTCCCATAAGATATAATGGAAAACTGGGTTTCGAGATACGACTCGCGGTCAGAAACGAATTCAGTTCCTAAGTCGAGGTACCACTGTATTTAAATAATCAATGCAGGATTGGTAAAATTTATGAATTGCATCTTTAAATATGTTGGCATCAATATTCAATTTACTATTTCGATTCACAAAATAAAAGACAAAATGGCGATTTTAGAAAAATAAATAAATCTAAAGGACAGAGCGGTGAAATAAAGGATGTATGGTCACCGTAATTATATGGCATGTTTCAATTCATGGTAGAATTTAGAATTTTATATGAAGTTAGCTTTTGTGATCTGTCATAATGACATTGAGAATTATAAATATAATAAAACAAACACTTATTTCATGTAATTTAAAAATTGGACAATACTTTTTAGTTAGATATTGTGTTTCAGTGCCACAAATGGTTTTGCTTGAGTCTATACAGCATAGGTTCTGTGGGAGGGGACAATAATAGTGCAATTAGAGACAGCTGGAATAAAAACAGCGCTAACTAATGAATCACACTATTTGTTGAGAAATATATTACACAAACTGCAAAAGCCACTGCATCTTATTCAGCTACACAATAAAACTACTTGTTTTTCTTGCATCTGCAGTATAATGGCTGTTGGGGGAGGGCACGTTGTTAAAGCGGGAGAGCGAGTTACTATTGTCTCGATGTGAACATGTTTAAACATTTTTCGTATGCAAGGTATATGCAAAACATTTTAATATCTTTTTTCGTAAAGTAAAATGAGGGATGCGAGTTATACGCGAGGACAAGTTATATTCGAGCAAATACAATAAGCATTTCGCCGACAAGTTGACATCCTTCTGCCACTTCCCCTGCTCAGCTGACTTGTATGGTGAGTTAAAATGCATAAATATTTTTCTCACTACCGTTTTTTTTTTCTTCAAACCAACATCATTAAAATCGATTTAATAATACAATAATCAATTTTACACTGAATAATATTATAAATTTATATATAAATAAATATTATAAATAAAATAAAATATTATTTATAAAATTATAAATAATTATTTATAAAATATTATATAATAATATAAATTTATTAATTAACTAATTTTCTATTAATTTTTCCCCTACTAAAAATTGCCTGGCACATCAGCAACATGATTTGTAAATTTTTGGCGCCAGCACATCAGCAACTCGATTTGTAAACTTTTGGCATGCGCACATAAAAAGGTTCGCCACCACTGGACTAAAGGATTAAGAATGATTGAGCTAGCTCAAGCAATGATGATTTTTACTACGATATTACGATGTAAGAAAAATTTTACAACTAGCACAGTAGTAACACAATTAGGTAAAATATAATAATAAATAAAATAATAATATCATAAAATAAGAGATATTTACAACACCCTTTAATAGTAATTTAATATTGTGTTATATTTTCAATGTACTGACAGTGCCCATGAAAAATAGGCAAAAATTTTACACCTAATAAATTTATTTCACTTAAGTTTTTTTCCATGTTTAATTTTTCAACTTAGTACTCAAAGAAGTTTTTTATGCTCATCATCATCAAATTCCTGACATACATTCTCAGGGGGCGTACAGGATCTTATAATAGATCTACATGTAAAGTTACATCATTACAAACTTCCTATTAACAATTTTCCTCCAGATTAGCCTGTTATTTGTCAACATTTCAATATTATCAGATAATACACTTTTGTCTTCTAAGGCACTTTTTACTGTATCAATCCATCTACATCTTGGTCTTTACCTGCCATCCTGGCAAAATAACACTTGTTTAGCTAATCTTTCCTCTCCCATTCTGTTCAAGTGGTCATATCACCTGAGATTAGCCCTGGTAACACATTCCTGTGGTCTCCTGTCTTTGATCAAGAGTTTTATTTCTAATCATTCTGATATCCATAAGTTAAAATTGATTTGAACACCATTCTGTATACAGCTAATTTAGAAATTTGATTAATTTCTTATTCCTTATACATTTATTCAATCAACCTCTTACCATACAAGCTTTACTAATTCTGTTGTTTATTTCCAATTTTAATTTTTCATCTTCACTAAAATTCTGCCTAAATAGCTGAAATGTCTTTGTTCTACAGGTTCTCCATTCAGGATGCAGTTGATATTTTCAATGTTTCTGGCTATTTTCATTGACTTTGACTTTTTAATGCTGATATTCATTCCAAATTTATTACAGTAGTTATTCAATTTGGTCAGGGAATCTGACAGACTTGTCCTGGATTTATTTAGGAGTATAACATCATCTGAATAAAGTAAAGAGCTGAGATTGACATTTCCAATTTTGATATCAGGTTTAATACTGCTTTCATTCATAATGTAATCCACATAGATAATAACAATGGAGATAATGTACGCCCTTGTTGCACACCTGACTTAACATCAAACCATCTTCCTGTACCTCCTTTAATTCTAATGCTATTTACAAGTCAAATACAGACTGCATATTGCTTGATATAATGTCCCACTTACACCATATAAATGGAGTGTTTTGAACAGCTTTCCTCTTGGCACCATGTCATGTGCCTTTTGCAGGTCTATAAAACTTAAATATAGATCCTTGTTATATGACAACTTCTGTTTGGCCTGAATGCAGCTTGTTCTTCTCCAAGTTTCTCCTCCACAATTTTTCTTAGCCTTTTTTTAAGAATACTTGCATAAATCTTAGGATCAGGAATGATTCCAAGATTTATGCAAGAATTTTGCAATGATCAAGAGAGAAATTTCTCTGTAATTCAAACATTCAGCTTTATTCCTTTTTTTTTATACTATGAGTGCTCTACTCCAATCATCAGGAATTCGACCCTCTGACCAGGCATTCTGAATTATGCAGTGTAAACTGTAAAACTTTTATACCTCCATATTTTAGCATTTCAGGTCTAATATCATCTACTCCAGCTGCCTTTCCACATTTCAGATTTGTGATAGTTTTTCTACTTCTAGTGTAGATATATATTTCAGATGGCATTCCTGTTGAGTGTTTTCTACCAACATGCTGTCACTGCTTGTTTCATTTAGCAATCTCTCAAAGTAATTACTCCATACATCAAAAATATCTTCATCTTCAATTTTCATGTCTTCTTTATGGTTTCTAATTTCTTTCCTGAGCTTTATCAATAGCCTCCAGAATATTTTTCCACCTTCATGATATTTATTTTCTATGTTCTTAACAAAGTCTTCCCATGAATTTTATTTAGTTAATTTTACACAATGCTTTGCTTTCTTAAATTTTTCTCTGTACTCCCTAAGATTGCATACTGACATACTTGCCAGGAACTTTTGATATGCTTTCTTTTCTTTGACTGCTTCTAACTTCCTGACCCACCTGAGTCTTGTTTTCAAGCTCTTTGTTTTTCTTGAATAATGTTTATGCTGATAGCTGTTCAACTTTGATTAGTTTCAAAACTTTCTTACATACCCTTCTTTTCAATATGAAGTTCAATTTTATCCTGCTCAACAAATAGTAATCACTTTCTATTTCAAATCCTCTGTATACTCTTGTGTCATGACTGTGTTATCATCAACATCACTGTTGATGATAACACAGTCAATGAGACTTTTCTTATTCCTTGCATCTCTCCATGTGAATTTGTGTGCATTTTTACATTGGAACATGGTGTTAGTAATAAATAGTCCATGTCCTGAGCAAATTTTTAGCAGGTACTTACCATTATTATTAGCTTTGCTTTGCTCTTTTCTCCAAATTTTCCCAAAACATTCTTATATGTCTGGAAATTATTTATTACTGTTTAGTTCTCCAACAAAGACCAACTTTTCCTTTTTTGTTGTGTCAGCTGCCTTCTCTAATGGCCTTGAAAAATTCCTCCACTCCTTTCTTAGTAGAACCTTCTGTGAGACCATAAGCACAAATAAGTCTCATTGTCCAAGTCTCTCCATTCTGATATTTGCCCACATCACTCTACTTGATATCCTGGCCACTCAAGAAAATTATCCTCATATTCAGTGTTGGATACTATAACTACTCCTTTACTCTGATTGTTATTGTTCAAATATAACATTTTGTATTTGTTGCCTAAAAGATCTCACCTGTTGTTGTCTTCTTTGTTTCAGTCACTCCTATTATGTCAATCTGGCATTAATCCAATTCTTCTACTAGTTACATTTCTTTTCTGTTGGTCCTTCTTATGTTGAACACACCAATCTTGATCTTTGCTGATGGAAAGTTGAGGTTTGTTCCAGTAGCTGACTTTTTACAGTTTGTCCTAGTTCCTTGATGAAAACAATGGGAACTTGTTTAACTGGGCAACACTCCAGCTGGCACGAAATTCCATCATGTTGTACCATTGTTTAAGCCAATAAGAATACAATTTGCTTGCCTAAATTCCAAATTGCCACCCCCATCTTTGTTCGTTTGGTATCGAGCAGATACCCAACAGGGTGCACCAGAAGAAGGTGAAAACTGGACATATCAGGTCAGAAGCCCTGGTCGGTTCTCTGCATTCCCATAAAGGCCATATGGAGATCTCCTCCAAATTATCCAGACTTGACCCTTAAGCTTTAAGTTGTTTTATGCTGAGTACATGGAATAGTCACCATGGAAAAGAAACTCATCACTTTCATTGGAGGTTCCCTGCACAAGTTCGACTCCTGTTGACTACCTCATTGTATTTTATATTTGTTACATATTCATAATCCTGATGGATTGCATCAACTGTTAATATTTACAACATTTGTTCTATTACTGATTATATCACTGTAATATTTTCCCCTAATTTTACAGGTTCTATCTCTAGGCCTAAATATTTGGTGTTTTGCTATGCTGCATACATGAAAACAAAGTTTTCTTTTTCATACATCTTATACAAAGTATGTGTGTGTGTGTGTGTGTGTGTGAGAGAGAGAGAGCGCGCTGCACACTGACTGCAATAGTAGCATCACTGAAAAAAACGCAATTCCGATATAATCAATGAGAAAAATTTATCTTACCATCTGAGATTAGCTCTGCTAATACATCCTGGATGCTAACAATGTCAAGAACTTTGCCATTGATGCCATCTGTTCACTCCACTAATCTTCCTCAGAACTCTCATATCTATGGCCTCCGGTCTTTAATATCAGAAGAGATTTGACCCAATGTTTTAAGGTCATGAATGTGTGTGTGTGTGTGTGTGTGTGTGTGTGTGTGTGTGTGTGTGTGTGTGTGTGTGTGTGTGTGAGAGAGAGCATGAGTAGAAGGTTCATTTATTTTTTTAAATATACAATACAATTTTATTATTCCATATGTTCTGTTAATCTTCTTGCTTACTGACTGCAGTGTTAGCACAACTTGGTTTTTAATTTTTGAGTTAATACAATATTTGAATAATACATATTGAATTGAAACTATATGTATTATTCAAATATTGTTAAAAAATATAAGACTTATAGATAAACTGACCATAGATTTTTAATTCGTACAATATTGCCTACCGGTTTCGCTAGTAACTGACTAGCTTTTTCAAGGCTTGCACAGTACAAAAAATTGATAAATGCAAAAAAGGTTTAAGAATACAAAAAACGTTGGTACCTGTTAGGTAGTTCAGGTTACTAGTGAAACCGGTAAGCAATATTGTATGAACATACGTATGAATTAAAAATCTATGGTCAGTTTATCTATAAGTCTTATATTTTTTAACATTTTACAGCTTTTATTTTTTTATGCATTATACAGAGATTCTTATTACATTATTATACAGCTTTTATTCTTATATTTTTTAACATTTTACTTTGATTAGTTTCAAAAATATGTATAATTCAAATATTGTATTAACTCAAAAATTAAAAACCAAGTTGTGCTACTACTGCAGTCAGTAAGCAACATTAACAGAACATCTAGAATAAAATTGTATTGTATATTAAAAAAATAAGTGAACCTTCTATTCACACTCTCTCTCTCTCGCACACACATTCATGACCTTAAAACATTGGGTCAAATCTCACCTGACATTAAAGATCGGAAGGCCATAGATATGAGTTTCGAGGAAGATTAGTGGAGTGAACAGATGGCATCAATGGCAGTTTCGTATTAAAAATGAGGATATTAGGAAAGTTCTTGACATTGTTAGCATCCAGGATGTATTAGCAGAGTTAATCTCAGATGGTAACTTGAACAGAATGAGAGAGGAAAGGTTAGTGAAACAAGATCTTTGACAGAAAGCACATCTAAGTGGCTTGATACAGTAAAAAGTGCACTAGAAGACATAGGATCTAATAATATTGGACTCCTGACAGAGAACAGATTAATTTGGAAGAAAACTGTTGATAAGAAGTTAATAACGATGTAACTTTTTCATGTAGTACTATCATGATATCCTGTACCAAAATCATTCCTTTAGAATTGAAGAAATTATGTGTATTACTCAAATACTGCATTAACTCAAAAATTGAAAACTAAGTTGTGCCACTATTGCAGCCAGTGAGCAACATAAACAGAACATAAAGAGTAAAATTGTATTGTATATTAAAAAAATTAGTTGTGTGTAAAGATAACATGCTTCCGCAATAACAGGCTGTTTCAGTTCATAGTATGTATCAGGTAACTAGTATGTATCAGTTCTGTGTCAGGTAACTAAAAAGGTTTGTGCGGTTTTTGGTTGAGTTTGCTGCAATGACTTATTTTATTTTGTAGTGGTTTGCAGAGTGCAATTTTTTTATGTGCATCATAAGGCACAGATACACGTCAGTCAATCGGTGTGTACTTTTTCTGTAACTTTGGACTCTTTTAAAATGTCAGTTGAACCTGGTGTAATTTGGGATTGTTTGCTTCACGAATTTAAACATGGTTTGAAGGCTTCAGAAGCATCCTTAAGATATCTGTGGCATTTGGAAAAAATGCGGTAGCAGAACATACTGCACAGAAATGTTTAAAAAATTTGTTTCTGCTGATGAATCTCTTGAAGATGCACCACATTCAGGAAACCCTCCATTATTGATAATGAAGAATTATGTGCCATTGTTGAAAATAATTCAAGATTAACATGTCAAGAACTTTCAGAAATATTTAACGTGAGTGGTGAAACAATTTGTGTCCACCACACACTATGCTTTGTGTGTGGTGGACAGGAGCCAGTATTGTCCACTACGAGTTTCTCACTGCAGGCCAAACAATTATGGCCAAGATCTACTCAATGCAACTCGAGCATGTGCAGGATGCGTTATTTCAGAATCAGCCAGGACTAGTTAATCAAAAGAAAGTGCTATTCTTACATGACAACACAAAACCTATCCATGAGAAGATTTGTGCTTTAGGATGGGAAATTCTCCCTCTTCCTTCACATTCTCCTGACATTTCTCTAAGCGATTATCACCTTTTTTTTTTGGTGCTAGACAATCACATGTGAAAAACAGTTCTGCAATAAAACAGATTGAAGCAGAGGTTTCTAGGTTACTTCTAGAAACAAACTTTTTATAAAAGCGGAATTTACAAACTTGTATCTCATTGGGAAAGAGTTGTAGACCGTGACGGTGCTTATTTTAATATGAATAAAACATTTTATGAAATTTCTGATGTTGTTTAATTTTTATTATGAAAAACCGTACAAACTTTTTTTGGTTACCAGATATTTCTTCGTTCCTTGTAAATTCCTCAATGTACCCTCAGGGAATATATTCAGGAATATGATGATGAATTGTATTGCAGCAGCAGCAATCTAATCACAATTAAATCCTGGCAAAGGTAGCATGTTAAGAAATAAAAATTAACATTCATATGTAGCATTAAGTAACACTACTTCCCATAATAAGGCCAAATACAGTCCACTGGATTTGTTCAAAAATGCTTCATAACTTATACATTTATATACCCCCCCCCCGCTGAACATGTGTGTGTGAAGGTGATAACATGCCTCTGCAATAACAGGCTGCTCCAGTTCCTAGTACTCTATGTAATTCTTCATTACTTGCTATTTGCATTGAACGGTTCCTAAATTGGCCAAAGTAAGATAATTCACAGATACAACGGACCTGATACAGTAGAGGAAAAAATAATAGTAGAGGAAGCTTGTGTTTTACAAGAACCTAAAAATGAAGAATCCTTCCACATAGGATGAAATGCAACATGAAGACAAGAGTTAAAATGTGTTCAGATTCCTCAGACATAAGGGATCGCTATATGGTCAACCTCTTCTGAAGTGGGTGAAGATGGAGCTGCTCCATATATGCTAATAGCCTTGTTGATGAAAGTATCACTAAAACTATTAGATAAAGAAAAGATTCAATGTGTTATGTTGCAAGTAAAACTGGGTGAAGAAGATTCTTTTTGTCTATGATACATAAATTCTGCGAATTAGACATCAACTCTGCAACAATGATAAAAAAATTCAAAAATGCAACAATAACTACTTACTTCACTCTGTTCCACATTCATGCTGCAAGAATCTCTGCTTGCATCATCAAATTCTGGCAAAGACCTTTCACCTATGCAGGAAGGTACACTGGACTCTATCCCAGTGACTGATGTATCTGCAGAGCTCATCTGTGTTCAAAAAAATGTCAATAAAAACAGAATCCGGAAATACTTAGTTGAAGCTAAAAGTTTCGCATACTACCAAAAGAAACACTTGCTGCACTTACATTTATCTGACTTTTTAGAATCATATATTTATAAATATGAACCACGGCTATACCTGTTAATAAAAACTCTTTATAATATTTATACTAGATACTTGTTCTTGTGATAATGTCAGTTTTCAGACATTTTTCATGCACTCTTCAAGTAAGAGTGAAGAGATATGGTTGATTCTCACTATAGCAAACACCATTATGACAGAAGAGATAGGATAGTACTACTAATGATATTAGATGACTTGAGTCAGAACAGAAACACACAAAAAGCAATAATGGTAATAATGTTCTGTGTGGCACTGAGTTTAAGGCTATTTGGTATGAAGTGGAGGATAACAGGATGAACTATATGGTGGATGTTGCTAGCAGTCCAAGAAATGGATTGCCAAATTATTCTGTGTAATAAATGAGTAATTATTCTGTGTGACTTAAATTATCCGAATATTGATTGGGTAGCAGAAAAAAGAACAAAGGAAAACTTGTTGAGCTGTTATATCACTAACTTTCTCAAGCAGCATGTGAAAGAAATAGAAATTTGCCATCAGTTGGTGATAGTGATGATGCCATATAACCTGACCTGATATGGAACATATCAGGTCAGGTTATATACTGAACTACAAATCTGGAAATATGACAAACTTGAGAGATTACTATCGCTGGTTCCATGGTATCAGCTGTTGAATGGGGAGGATATCAGCAGGGCATGGGAAACTTTGAAAGGATGCAGGATGTGAATCTGTCCCTAGACAGATTAGAGTTTGAAGAACATATAGGAGGGAAATGGATGTGCAATCTCATTAAACAAGAGATTTGTAAGAAAAAATGATGCAGAAGGAATATCATGAATAACAAGAATAAGAGAAGTTATGAAATATATAAAGCTAATACCAGAAAATTTACAAGTATTATATGGAAATATAAGTTGAAGTATGAAAAGAAATTGGCTGCATAGGCTAAAGGCAACCAAAAGAATGAATGTGGAAGAATAATTTTACTGAATGCATACCCCCAGAAGCAGATGAAATAGTTCAAATAGTCCTTACTTCACCAAGATCCATGCTACCACTACATTGGATAAAGAGATGATAGAGGTGCATGAGAAGGAGGTTCTAGAAGTGTTGCATAACCTGGATAAAAACTTGGCAATTGAGACATGGAATAGTAGTAGCATATGTGCTAAAAGAATGTTCAGTTGAACTGGCTAAGCTCTTGACATGCTTGTATAATGTGAGTCTTAGCTCAGGAAATATCCCACATGAATGAAAAGAATCTACGATAATCCCATTGCATATGGATGGTGCAAAGACTGATGTATCTAACTATTGACCTATCAATATCACAAGAGCATTTGTAAAGATTTTAGAGAAGCTGGTAAGAATTCACATACATGAGTGGACAAACAAGATATACTCTATACTCCACAAGGAACTGCACGGATTTACTAAAGGAAGGTCATACCTGAGCAGGTTTCTCATATTTTATAATAATGTAAAGGCTGAGTTGGATAAAGGAAATGGATACACTATGACACTGCCGGATTTTGCTAAGGCATCTGACATGGAAGGCTGTTCCATTAACTAGAAAATATGGGATTGGAATATAAACTTTTGACTTGGATAAGTGGCTGGTTGACAGACCTATATCCAAAAGTGATATACGGTGAATGTGAATCTGACTTGCAAGGGTATATCATCCAGGTGGTGACTTTGCAGTAACCAAGGTAAAAGAGACTGATGTAAGCACTGAGGTAGATGAACAGAAGGTAATCAGTACATTGAAAAATATCAATGTGAATATATCAATTGGCCTGGATGGTATGTCAGCACATGTGCTATGAGAATGCACAAGTGAACTGGCAGTACTGATGGAGTCAATTCTGGCAAGGTTCCAAGGGAGTGGAAAGAGAGTAAGATAGTTCCATATATAAAGGTGGCTACAAGACAGGTAGCAAATTACAGACCAATCAGTATCTCTGGAGTGGTGGTTAAAGTATTGGAAAAGTCAATTAAAAGTAAAATCATGAAATGATTGGATAGGAATACGATACTCTATAGGGACAGCCTGGCTTTGTAAAAGATAGGTCCTGCCTCAGTAATTTATTCACATTTTATAATAAGGCGACAGCAGAATCAAATAAAGGAAATGGCTACACCATCATACTACTGGACTCTGCAAAAGCATTTGACAGAATACCACATGGAAAATTATTAGATAAGTCTAAGTAAATGGAAATGAGGATGGTGGTTGATAGACAGACATCAGAGGGTGATATATGGTGGAGTGTCCCAGGGCTAGGACTGTTACTCTTTAATTTGTATGTATAAAGATTTGAGGAGGGTGTATTCAGTTGTTTGCTAATGATGCAAAACTGGGGATTGGGTGATATAGATATCTTGCAGGATGACTTAAATAAAATGGCAGTGTGGGCAAAGGACATCAATCTTCTGTAAACTAGTACCATCAATTCAATGTTGGCAGCCATTACCATGACAACCTTACATTTTACAATCAATGTTGTAAAATGTAAGGTAATGCACTTCAAGATGAAAAGATTACACACTTCATATAATATTGATGCTACTAGTTTACAGGAGTTTGATGAGGCTAGGGATCTGGGATTAAATGTGGGTAGAGATTTGAAATTCAGAGGACATACTGCAAGAGTTGGTAAAATAGCTGAAAAGATTACTTGGATGTTGAAGAACACATTGACAAGTAAAGATAGGGAGGTTATTATTCCTATTTATAAGTGTATGATTCAGTCACATTCTGATTACTGTGGACAGATTTGGTCACCTGTGCTTCTTGGGGATCAGGAGGTAGTGGAAAAGATTCAGAGATGAGTGATCAAGCTGGTGAGAGGTCTATGGAATGTTCTATATGAGGACAGGCTGAAGGTGTGTGTGTGGGGGGGTTTATTCAGTAAAGTTACTAAAGGGATTCTATACAACTGACACAAAATAAATTTTTGAACACATTGGGTGGACCCACTTGGAAATTCACCACTCTTCAAGTTATTTACTGGAAGAGTGGTGAATGAGTGGAATGGATTGCTAGAGGTGGTTGTGAGTGAGTGGCCCAACAGTAAATAAATTTAAGATGTATGATAGGTATTGTGTTTGTGATGAGTCTTTGACTCCATGGAGTACCTGTATAAATAATAAAAACCGCCTTTGCCTGGGAGGGGGAGGAAAACAGGCTCTACAGAGTTCAGAATCTCAGCAGAATTATTCATACCAATTTTTCGGTCATTGATTTCACTAAGATCAGAATGGACTGCTCCCACTTGTTTTGTTATTCAGTAATCACTAGTACTCTCCTGATATGTTTAGTGATACATTTAGGATTTTTCCTCTATTCACAAAAATAGTCTACTTCATCTTACTTGCTTTACTCAGAGAATAAAAAACTAGGTTACATCAGGAAATGACACATTTGATAGTAATATGAACTATGCTCAACAATAACAACAAAAAATTCTACTTACAACACAGCTCAAATATATTACAGAGATGACATTTTGTTTTATAATAAATTAGGGACATGCACATTTGAATACATAAAATTTAATAACCTAGTTATAAGATATCTAAATTGTGCCAGCTACTGAATATAGAAAATCAATGTTTGTTATAACTCATTTCATAGTTTAAAAAAAAAAAAAAAATTATTCCACTAGTAACATTGTCTTGACCAACATTGTCAGTGGTGTATAGAGGATTTGAAATTGGAAGTGATCACCATTTATTCTTGAGCAGAATAAAACTGAATTTGTTACTGAAAAGAAGAACATGTAAAAGTTGAGCAGCTCTCAGATGTGAACTGTAGACTAAAATATACAAACATTATTCAAGTAAAAATAAAAGAGTTTGAGAACAAAAACCAAACGTTAGAGATTCAGTGGCAAACCCTGAAGAAAACATTGATTCAGCCAGAGAGGCGTGTGGTGGAGTTGTTTGCAGGGATATCAAAATCAAAACTCCATGGTGGATAAAGGAAGTTAAAGAGGCAGTGAAGGAAAAGAAGAAAGCATATCAAAAGTTCCTGACAAATGTAAGAAAGCTAAACACTATGTAAAACTAGCTAAACAAAAGTCATGGGAAGACTTTGGCAAGAACTAGAAAATAAATATCAGGAAGGTGCCAAAATATTCTGGAGGCAGTTGAAAAGCTCAGATATGGAAGAAAAAGTATGGTAAAAGGAATTAGACATGATAAAGGTGACATGAAAACTAGAGAAAAATACATCCTTGATGTAGGGAGTAATTACTTTGAAAAATTGCTAAATGAAACAAGCAGTAATAGCAGTGATAAAAAAAAAAAAAAAAAAAAAAATACTGAAAAGGCATACAATCAGGAATACATATCCATACTTGAGGTAGTAAAGCCATCAAAAGTCTGAAATGTGGAAAGGCAGCTGGAGTAGATGATATTCGACCAGAAATGCTCAAGTATGGAGGTATAAAAGTCTTGCAGTGGCTGCACTGCATAGTTCAGAAGGTCAAAGGGACAAATTCAAGATGATTGAAGTAGAACTCTCATAGTTTCCATTACAAAAAGGGGAAAAAAACTGAATGTGAGAATTACAGAGGTATTTCCCTACTAAGTGTTCCTGGTAAGATTTATGCAAGTATATTTGAGAAACGGTTGAGAAGGATTGTGGAAGGAAAGCTTGGTGAAGAACAAGCTGGATTCAGGCCAAATACATGCTGTAGGGATCAGATTTTCACTTTATGACAAATAGTTGAAAAATTGTGGGAATATAACAAAGATCTGTATTTAAGTTTTGTGGACCTGGAAAAGGCATATGATAATGTGCCAAGAGAAATGCTATTCAAAACGCTACAGTCATATGGTGTCAATGGAGCATTATATCAAGCAATACTTAGTCTTTATTTGAGTTGTAAGTCAGGGTGTCAGATAGGGATGTACATTATCCCCTCTGTTATTCATGATCTATATGGATCACATTATGAAGGAAAGCGGTATTAAACCTGATATCAAAATTGGAGATGTTAATCTCAGCACTTTACTTTATGAAAATGATGTTATACTTTTAAATAAATCCAGTACAAGTCTGCAAGATTCTCAGACTAAACTGAATCACTGTTGTAATAAATTTGGTATGAAAATCAGCTATAACTGAAAATAGGCAGAAACACTGAAAATATCAAATGTATTGTGAATGGAGAACCTATAGAACAAATAAAACACTTCAGCTGCTTAGGCACAATTTTGATTGAACACAGTAAATTAAATATGAAAATAGAAAACAGAATCAACAAAGCTGGTATGGGAGGAAGTCAAATTAATAAATTTATATGGAATAAGAGAAAATTAGTCAAAACACTAAATTAGCTGTATACAAGACAGTTCAAACCAATTTTAACTTATGGATCTGAGAGCTGGGTTAGAAGTAAAACACTTGACCAAAGACTAGAGACCACAGATATGAGAGTCCTGAGAAAGATTAGGGGCATGAACAGATGGCATCAATGGCAATATCATATTAAAAAAATGGATATTAGGAAAGAAGTTGATATTGTTAACATCCAGGAATGTGTTAGCAGAGCTAATCTCAGGTGGTATGGTCACTTAAACAAAATGGGAGATGAAAGATTAGCAAAACAAGTATTCTCTGCTAGGTTGGCAGGAAAATGACCCAGAGGAAAAACCAAAATATAGGTGGATTGAAACAGTAAAAAGTGCCTTAGAAGGGAAACTGTTGATAGGACGTTAGACGATGCAAGTTCTTCATGTAGTACTATCATAATATTCTATAAACCCCCTTGAGAGTACATGTTAGGAATTTAATGATGGTGATAACATTCAAGAAAGAAGATTTAGAGTAGTTTCTACTAAAAGAAGATTGGGAAATAGCCATTTAATAATTTATTTTAATATCAAAAATTTAATGATAAAATTTAACTTAAATTTATTAAAATAAATCTGACATGTTCTATCAGCATAAAGGATCTACTGTTAGATTTTTTTTTTTTTTTTTTTTAAATTTAAAACAATCACATTTATCAACACTAATAATAAATTCATAGCTTCTCTAAGAGAGAGAATGAAATTATTTATGCATATTCTACAACTCAGTACAGCTTTGTTTCAATGATCAACAAACTAGTTATGTTGAGTACAATGAAAAGTTTGGAAACTAGGTGAAAAATGATTTTGAAATGAGATATTACTCATATTTTCAAGCTAAATTTAAAAATTAAGGAAAAAAAATACCTGTGAATCATTGGTGGTATCTTCTGAATCATCTAAGGTCTTTTCTAAGAATGGAAGTCTCACTTCTGAATGAGCTGAAATAAAGAGTGAAGTGGCTGAGCTAGATTCATCTAGCCTATATCGTTTCTGCTCGGCTTCATTTTCTCCAGAGCTACGCCTCTTTTTGCATAACTGTGAAGACCCATTCCCAGATGTTTCATTCTGAAACAATACAATTTAACCAAGAAATAAAACTTCATCTACAACATCAGATATTTTGTTCATTTACATTATTTAATAACAGCAAGCATGCAATATAAGGTCTTTTCAAACTGAATGTAAAAAAAAAGTCTCCAAAGTAAACCCATCAACAGAAACACACTCTGTCAACTATGCCACTGTTGTAAATTTGTTTAACATCAATACAATCCAATGAATATAGATACCATTATTTCCATGACAAAAATTTTGTTGATATATAGTTCATGTTGATTAAAGTTGAGTTACATAAGCATTTCAAAGTTGATCTTTTTTGTTCACTTTGTACACATTTAATCATCAATCCTTTTGAAATCACCTGTACACCTTTATTTTTCCAATATTTCTCAACAAAGATTCCTGTGGCCAGCAGAACATAAATCACTTTAATAAGAATCTTCTCTATTTAAACTGATGGATCTACATCTACACAAAGATTTGTATGTCTGTAGCAGAATTTCCACATACTATTTCCACCAACAGTTTAATAGATTTAATAGATTTCTATCACCTAATAAGGCCTTTCCTATATTAAATTTGCAAGTGTTTTTAGGTTTGAAAGAGTTGGTTCGAGTTAATTTTCATGACAGATTTGAAAATAAGATAAAATTTGAAAACCAGCCTTTGTTATAAACTTTCACAGTGGCATTTATAGCAACCACTTTAAAAAAATGTTAGAGATATATTGACATTTATTTAAATATCTAAAGTGCAAGACCAACACTTACCAATAGTAGCAGAGTATCTAAAGAGGTGTTTTATGATTGGTGTAGCTACACACCTATCAATAAAAGCTGTTAAGTGAGTGCAAAGGAAGGAAAATTTCCAACATTTCAGTTTTAATAACAACTTCAGATAAATCAGATAAAACTTTTTATTCCCTTATAGGGAATAGTTGAGAGCTTTTAACCCTATCTAGCTTTTGGAGACTGAGTGAGCAGTCAATAACAACTTTATATTTCAAAATTTCGTGCATGTTTGGAAATTTATAAATTTCCAAAATACACTACCCCACAACCTTGTTAAATCTTGCACACCAGTGATAAGCCATTTTATCATGACACCAAAATTGAATCTGGAAGATAAATTTTAGTAAGGATTCTATGTATCACAAAAACCTATCAAGCAGTTAAGTGATGTTTTGTGAACACAAGTAGAATATCTGGTGTGTGTGTGGGGGGCTGAGGTGGGGGTTCAGTTAAAATTGAGAAACAAATACCTACAAAATAGAAATATCTATATTCAATATTCAATATTCAATGTGTTGGCCATGCAATTTTTACATATCCTTTGTAGCACCCTATGGTCATGTTTAGTGAGTGTAGTGGGTTGTCCAGTGCAGGTAGCACTTGCAGTTGACTCCCTATGCTTCCATCTCAGTATGGTATCACTGATTGTTGATTTGGGGTGGCCCAATTTGTCAACAATTTGCCAAACAGATAGGCCTACAACATGGCATCTTATCACAATGCCTCTTTCAAACTGCCAATTCTCTTCTCTTAGCCATTTCACCCAGACACAGTTGCAATGACTTGGGAGTATCATATTCTGCAATTTATAACAGCTACAAGTGCATGACTTGTTACATGGCATGATGCACCTTGCCCATGGGAGTGTCTAAATATTTTTCCAAGCAGTGTACTTCTGTATGATGTTCTTTTGTGAATATTAGGTACTTTTCCTGTTTGTCCAAAAAGGACAAATTTGCATATGCAAAGTGCTACCTCCTTATATGCATGAAGTGTGACCAAGAATGAAGAGCATCTTTAGAATAGAAGGTAACAGTTGCCAATTTAATCAACTGTTACTGAATAATAATAATAGGACAGCTTCCTCTGAAGAAACAAGGTACCAAACTTGTTTCTACAAGGTCAATTACTTTGAATATCAAGGCCAAAACTGAATCTAAGATGTAATTTTTAATTGCAATAACAAGTGTTGCACAAAAAAATGGGAGGAGCAGCATAAAAACCTTCCATTATAGATTTCAGTAGTGTAAGTTAAAATTTGTAATGACACTTAATTTTTCCAGTTTTAGAATTAAGCATTATATATATATATATATATATATATATTCCCCCTCCCCAACCCATAACTTCTCCCCACTGCTGGGGGTAAAGGCCTCTCCCATTGCAGGAGGATTGGGTCTACTTCTCCCATGGTGACTCACTCCATCTTGGGAGTGAGTCACCATGGGAGAAGTAGACCCATAGGAGTCACCACGCCCAATCTCGGCTGAATTTTCTTCAGTTCTTCTTTTAAACAGTCCAACAATGGCGCATTATAGACTCCTGTTATTGTCTTACCCTTTTCCAAATAGTCTATCATGATAATTCCTTGGGAATCCCCCCCCCCCAAAAAAACCAGCTGCCATCACCTTTCCAGCTGACAAAACGGGGCTTTGCTTTTTTCGTTGCTCTTTTGCCCGGTATTGTCCACTGTTTTGACTGCTGCTTGGACTCAGATGTGTAGTGGTGGATCCAAGTTTCGTCTACAGTCGCAAATCAATGCAAAAATTTCTACAAATTGCAATTAAATATTGCCAAAACAAAGCATGCAAAAATCTCTTTTCGCATGCATTTTATCGGCATTTGATCAACAGTTAACAATTGCAGCACCCATTGCACACACACACACAGCTTTTTCATGTGCAATTTTTCATGCAGGATATTATACACCCATTCAGTTGAGATGCCTACAATCTCAGCAATCTCATGCACTTACACTTGGTGGTCTTCCATAATGATACCATGGATTTTGTCAATCATTTCCTTTGTAGTGACTCAGTCTGGAGTGCGCTTCATCTTCAATGGACTTATGACCACTTTTAAACTAATTTATCCAAAAATAAATAGTCTTTAATGCTGGTGCAGAGTGAACTGCATCTAACTCAGCTTTGATCATACGGCCATCCACTTCTTCAAATAAGTGTTTTATCACTGAACGAAATTGATTTTTCTCCATTTTTATGAAAAATGCGAACATGGTCATTTTAAATGTTTGCCAAACCGGAACTATGCATCACATGCGGTAAAAATTTTGCCAGGGGTCATGAAAAAGATGATACGTGCCGCCACTGGTATGAATGAACAAATTGTTTTGCCATCTATTGGAAATTTACGAAACTTTTCAAACAACCCTCATATATAATGCTTTTATATAGAAAAAAGGACGCTATACAAAATTTCCTTTAAAATGTCAGATTGTTGCTATGGTTCTTTTGGCCAGAGCTTTTCAGCAGTTTATTATGAGAGTTGACTGTGTGCTAAAAATTTCATGGATCAAGGTTTGTAAGCAATCTTCTATGGCAGTGCTGCAAAATGTTAAAAAAGTGTGTTCAAAGGACTATGTATTATGCATAAAAAGTGCAATTTGGGAGAACCTAGTTTAGTGTAATCCTGTGAAGATCTTATTTCATTCTTTGTTGTTAGATAATTAATGATTATTGCTTTTTTGCATACGGTGAAGAAGAATAAGTTCTACATACAAACAGACAGGATCTAAAAACCTTAAAATCAGCTTCTGATGTATTTTACACAAAAAATTCATAATACATATACAGCACGCATTTTACTACCTGTATAGTGCCTTATATAGAGGCAAAAAATTACAAAACTTAAAGTATAAAGCAACTTTATGAAGGTTGGTTAACATATAGTACATTAGTACTGTGGATAGGCAAGAAGGAACTTATTCACATTCATCTCATGTGTTTCCCAATTCCTTGGGAAACACATAAGATACATAGAATCCTTACTAAAATTTACCTTCCAGATTCAATTTCGGTGTCATGATAAAATGGCTTTTCACTGGCAAACCATTCCAGAGGACAGCAGTGGAAGGGACGAACAAAGAGGAGCAGGAGAAATTTGTTCTGTGAGCTTGGAGATGTACTTTGAGGGAGTGGTGATTAGTACTCGCATGCATTTCAACTGATTTGACAAAGAGTGGTGATATTACTGATACTACTTCTCATGAACACGAGTAGTAGTACTTGAAGATGTAAGCAGTAAAAACTGAGCACCTATGTGAAAGTGAGTGAGGAGTTATTGATCAGTTTGACTAATCTTTTCTACATACAGTGCAATATCTTTAAGGAATTCTTAGGGGCACTAGCCAAGATATATAGGAACAATATTCAATGGTAGGATGAATTTGTGATTTGTATAAAGTTAGAAGTTGTCTGGAGTAATGCCTTGAGCGAAAAAGAAAACCAAATTTTTTGGAGGCGAAGGAGGCAATATTTGTAATATGTTTGTATCAAGAGAGATTTGAGGTTAGTGTTATCAAAGGTAAGGAGGCAGGAGAAAGGTTCTTTTTGAGTGTGTGAAATAAGACAGTATTGAGTTTTGATTAACTGAAATTAAGATTATCCAAACCTTACTGATGAATGGTTTGGAGATCTGTATTTAAGGTGGTAGTGGTTAAAGCTTTGGAGCAGTGGTGAATTGTGCATTGCCAGGTTTGACAAATGAAAGGGAAGAATGCAATGTGTTTGTCAGAAAAATTATTCATTGCATTGGTAGTCTGCTGAAGTCAGTCATTTATATATAATAGGAATAGGATAAGCGAGAGAACAGAGCCCTGTGGGACCCCTGCATTGGTTGTATACTTAAAAGATAAGGAATTATCCACCATCACCAAAAGTGAGCATCCAGTCAGAAAGCAGACAGTTCAACTGCAGAAGTCCGGGGGGGGGGGGGTAGACCAAATGATGGAAGTTTACTTAATAGGTCTTTATGCCAGACTGGTACAAGCCTTGGAGATGTCAAGGGCAATTCTACTTGGGACTCAAACTTTTCCCATGGTATATATCCAGATATGGGTGACATAAGTGAGTTAGATCATTTGTTGACCGATAGTGATGGAAATACCGTCAGTCATTTATTAGCTGCGAGTATTCAAGATAGCATAGCAGTCAAGTGTTGATAGCTCGTTCCATTACTTTTTTGAAAGAACTCGAGTAAGAGAAATTGGATGGTAGTTTTAAGGTATAGATTTGTTGCTCTTTTTAGGCATAAGTTGAATATGAAATAATTTCCAGACTGCAGGATATATATACCAGTGGAATAAGAGTGTGTAAAAAGACAATGCAGAATGGGAGGCAACTCTGGAGCAGAGAGCTTTATGACAATCAGAGAAATGCCATCTGAGTCAGGAGACTTTTTTGGTATCCAATTTAAACAAACTGATCTCCTTTTTGGTGTAGGGACACACTGGGCACTGAGTGTAAAGTTTGTGGGATGTTATCCTCAATACAAATAAGAGACCACTATCTGTATAAGTAACATTCTAATTTTTTGTAATCTTTGAATAATGGCAGTCCACACACTATTTCATTAATTATCTCAGTTATTACTTTAAAGCAAAAAACTACACATATGAATAGAAAAATATATGCATCCATTTTGTTTTCTTCTTTAATGCACTATATCACCAATGTGTCTTGTTTAATCTTCAAAGATCACTCTGACTAGCCAATGGAAAAAAAAAACTTGCACGCACCAAGTGTTTTCAGAATTGATGTAGACCTTTGATGAACAAAAGAAAAGGAGCCATTTAGTGGCATATGGTGAATTGCACTTTCCATTCAAATTCCTGTAATCACAGAAAAGTAATACATCCTGTAAAGTTTGCAGATCTATTCTTTGTATGGAGCTGATGATCACTCAGCATTCGAAAAATAAATTATCCTTCATATGATGCATATAGTGGTTTTCTATGAACTGAAATACCCAAACTGCCATGCTGTTTTAACTGGGATAGTATATCAGAACATTTACGAAAATTATCCTCTTCCACCACCATTGTAAATTTAGAGTTTTAGACTATTAAGGAATGCCATAAAAGTATTCACCACCTCTGAAGTATATCACCAAAGAAGAAATACATCACCTACATTTATTCAAGACTGTCTGATGAATAATCTTATGTTCAACAGTTGTTTACAAAATAAATATCAAATTTCATATGTGAATGGTAGGTATATGTAACTTCTTTCAGGATTATGTGGGTGAATTAATAGTAAGATGGTACTGAAAAATTCCAGTAGTGTAAGATAAAAGGAAAATATTACTAACTCGCTTATAAAATGCCAGTATTCCATTTTAGTCAAATTCAATACCATTTGTGCCATCTATTTCTCTCTTCACGTGATTAGTAAAAAAGCAAATCTATGTTGCATTAGCAGATCGAAATACTAAAAGTTCTAGCTTACCAAAGGAGTAGAAAGCCTATTTGATTTCACAGGAGGGGAGGTGGTACTACTGATGGATGATGAAAGACAAGAGTCCGATTTGCTTTGATTAAGAGTCTTTTTATTCTCAATTCTTGTATCTGAGTTGGTTGGTGTTGCTCCAGGACTGTTTTGTGGAGTACAATTTGGAGTAGTGGACTGTAACAGAAATAAATTTGCACATTAAATTCATGTAAAATAAATTGATAATAATAAAAAGAAACATTATATTGAATAATCAATTTTTTTTTTTAGTGAATAGAAAACAAATTATTACCACACCTTAGAGTAATTATTATTATTTTTTTTTCAAACCTGATCATATTACAATCAACATATTTATGAGCAACACAACTAAGAAAATTTCACTTATCAAAGTTATCGTTTTATACTAACAATCAGCTAAAAATTCAGAAAAATTCATTGTCATTGCTTATTATAAAACCACTTATCTCGCACACACAACACACTAAAACATACTGCTAATTTTCTAAAATCCAGATCACGTATTTACATGCATTAAAAAATATAGAAGCACAACAACTCTTTTCCAACTTATGCTTCTCTACTTTGTAATAATAATCATGTTCAAAGAAGTTATATAATAATGAACGTCTGAAATTTAAACAGGGTTTCATCTCATGCCTTTATAATCAAACTAACAAGAAGAATTTGAAATTCTAGTACTTTAATTTCTTGAGCATTTCCCTCAGCAATGAATCTCAATTTTCCCTGCTAAAAGAGAAGTTTCCCTACTAAAAGAGAAAACTGAGATTCAGATATTTTCTTTTCTGTTTCACTTAACTCTAGTTTTAGACATAATGCCATTAAACTCTATCTCCAGCAATTAAGAATGCAAGAAAGGAACTAAAATTTTAGTATGAACCATCTCAGAAAAAAACGTGCTTTTCGCTTTAACTGTTCTGTTTTAAACATTAAGTGTGAAAATAAAAAACAGAAGATCGAAATCAGCATGAAATTCATTTATACATAATACAAAGATATAACATATGAACATGAATTAATTACATAAAAAATCCTGTGCAGATTAGGAGTACATTTAAACTACAATCTGTGGTATTTATGTGCAATCTAGAATACATTTTTTGGCTAGTACTCTCCTTACCTCATTCCTCAGACAAAAATATTATTCTGATCTCCATCTTTTAATGAAACTAACCAGTGTAAACTTTTTGATTTCCTTTCTTCAAGTCTATATTTTCTCAAGTCCAACTTTTAATAACAAAGCCATTTTGGAAATATTACTATTTATATCTCCAATTGGTTTCCCTTTTCCAATTACATTAATCCAGTGGACAGGGCCATATATGCACAGGCACATGAGGCTCTAGTTGGAGGGCCCTGAAAAATTAGGCCCAATTTATAATCCCACATAATGAGGGGATCCCATAGTACTCTAGGGCCTCTGGAAAAGTGTAAGTACAGTCTAGCGTGGATAAATATAATGAAGCACTTTATATCCTCAATGATCTCCCACAAATCATTCAGAATGCTAAATAATCCTAATCACTCACCAAACACTTGATCTATCTTATATTATAAACATTATTTGTCCTGTGGGCAAATCAGATCACAACCTAGAGCCGATTTTTTTCTCCATGAAGAAACTAACTCTCAAAGAGGAATCATTTTCATCTCATCCATTGCATGGCATTATAAAAATGCCCAAAGAAGGATGATCTTTATAGTTTTTATTCTTCATTTCCTTGGTTGGATTACTGTTTCCAGTCCTCTGTTACAAACACTTGCACATCCTTATAAAACATTCAACTAAACATTCCATTTTAAATTCTTATCTCTTACTTAGCTCTGTTTCTCCAAGAAATGTATCAAGGATGCTCAAAGGAAAAATTAAGCATACCACAACTAGCTTTGACTGTGATCATTTTATTTTCCTTTTTGACCTATAGAAGCTCAAAATGCAGTTGGTTCTCACCAGTGCTTTTTTTTCTGGCAGTACGTAGTACTGGCACTTTTTTAATTCAGTGTTTAAAAAATTGTGATTTATTGACATCAAAATGTATTATAAATATTCAAGTAGATGGTACTGTGTTCAAAAATTGAATTTTTAGTTTTGATTACTCATAAGTTGGTACCCTGCTTTCCTCTTTCATAGTTGGTACACAACCGGAAACAGGAAGTTGTGTTCACTTCTGATTGCTTCCAACATCAGTTTATCAGTTCTATATTCACTCTGCAACAGGCAGGTGTTCATGTGAGTTTTGAATTAATCTAAGTTAAATCAGTGCAATCATTGTTCAAAATGTGTAAACTTTACTTTTACTCATTACTTTATGCTAATGAGTAAAAAAATGAAGGCTGAAGAAGCAGAAATTGTCGAATCTACTTGTGATCCTGTAAAATAGAAAACTAGCACTGAAAATACACTTGGTGAAGAAGATCACGAAACTAAGACTGAAGATCCACATGGTCAAAAGGAAGCAGATTCTGATAAGTGGCCCGAATGTTGGACACTTTTGCAGAAAAATGACTTCTGCGAGAGAAACGTGTTGGGCTGTAAATTGTGTAAAGTCGGAGGAAGTCTTGCCATCGATAAACACATGGGAACGAAAATTTCAGCAGAGTGGGCAAATGTTAAAATCAGTCCTTTTGGAGAACTTCGCAAACAACAGTTAATGGTTAATGTCATTAAGGAAAAAGATTTACGATCATAAGCAGAGTGTAGCACACAAAGCGTGCCAAAAAATAAAATCTGAAGCAAAAAACGAAACATTAGAAAAAGTTTTCCTAAATACTTTGTCTCATAATAAAGACGTAACAGGAAAAGTGTTTTGAACCGCTTACAAAATTGCGAGGAGAAATCAATCATTTTACAACTTTGAAGATGAAATAAATTTACAGGAACTTAATGGCCTAGACATGGGATATATTCTTCACTCTGCAAATTCTTGCATTCACACTGTGAGCCATATCGCAAATGAAATGAGAAAAACATTAATAGACAATATAGTGAACCCCAAGAACAAAATTTCGTTACTTATTGATGAATCGACAACTGTAAGTAACACAACAACATCATTGTTATTGTTCGTGTAGTTCTTCCTGAACTTTCGGCTTCTGCGAGTCTTTTCCTAGATTTGATCGAATTATCAGATGTAACAGTTAGAGGAATTCTAAACTATTTAAGTAGCCATCTTGAGTGTTTAGGATTATCTGAAGATTACTTAAAGGAGTATTTGTCTGTAACTTGTGATGGTGCAGCCTTATTGTTTGGTATGCGTAATGGTGTAAGGAGGCTAATGCAAGAAAAGTTTCCTAGTGTTATTTTCTGGCACTGTGCTAGCCATCACCTTAAATTGTCTGCTAGTGACACGGTGAACAATGTGGCAGGAGTGAATCGCTTTAAGAGTTTCATGAACAAACTTTATGTGACTTATCATGCTTCATTTAAGAATACTAGGGAACTACAGGAATGCGCAGCAAATCTAGAACTTCAACTTCTTAAGATTGGCAGAATTTTAAGCACTCGCCAGGTTGCACTATCTTTTGCACTGTTTCTGCAGTGTGGCAGACTTTGAAGCCCTCGTCTGTCGCGTTCTGGAGGCAAAAGAAGCAAAACAGATCGCTTTCTTTATGAGGACCTTTTAAGAAAAATAACATCATGCGAGTTTGTTCTTGACTTGGGCCTTATGTGTGATGCTCTCCAAGAACTTAGTTCACTAAGTATAGATTTACAAGAGAGAAATATTGACTTGCAAAGCAGATAGAAAGATAAAGAATACCATTCAACTTTTTGAAGAAAGAATTGAAAATCCTGGTCCATAATACAGTATTTCTCTTCAAAGTCAGAAGGACATGAAGTTCAAAGGGATTGAGTTCCACAAAAATGAAAGACATAGTCCTGCAATAAGTTCATCTGCTTTCTACAAAAGTCTGAAAGAAGCTGTTAGAAAGCGTCTGCTTGAAGGAGATGATGCTGATTTGCCTGAATGTGCTAAGATTCTAGATTCCAAGTATTGGCCTGAAAATTCTGGGAAACATCTGACATTTGGTGAAGCTGAAATTAAAAGGTTAGCATGCCAATTTCGCTTAAATGAAAGAGAAGCAGTTCGTGGTTTCCGTGAAAATATTCAAGAAAATAAAGTCCCGGACATACTATTTCCTCTAAAGCACACTTTGGGCACAATTGCAATATCTTCCAGTGAATGTGAAACCACTTTCACAGAGATGAATCTTATAGTAACTTCATCTAGGTCATTTCTGCTTGTACGGACAATTTCTGCACTGATGTTCATCAGGATAGTAGGAACTCCTCTCACTCAATTCAACCATAACAAATATGTGGACTCATGCTGCTCCAAGGTCGTCATTCTGAGGTTGATACCAAAAGAAAGAAGCGATCTAGATGTGACGAGGGTATATTGGAGGATATGTTAAAAGTGTGGAAGTTGCTGTGATAGCATCTTCATGGTGAGTACCGGCATCTTTTTTCCCAGAAAAAAAACACTGGTTCTCACTATAGTAAACAATGATATAACAAACTACTAAAAAGTTCTGACCTTTCAAAAAGATATACATATGTGGTCAAATTCTAAGCGAAATTCATTATAGTAAATTATCCACTATAATTTACTATTCCTGCAGTCCTGTGGGTCTGCTAATGACAATGACAGATTTGCCATTGCCACATATGAAATTAACACTGCTTACTAGAGACCCAAAGTGGCTTGAAAAAAAATTCCATGTTTGGCTCCTAGAGCAGAGAACTCAGATTTATATAACCTTTAAGCTACCCATGGTACTAGTGTGCTACAGATTTACATCTTACGTTGATGACCTTGATAATTTGTCTCCAATTCCAAATTCAAACATTCCATGTCTCCACTGATTTTTTTTGCAAGAAAGAGATCAAAAAAATCTTGTCCAGCAGAGATATCAAAAAATCTCCTGATCCTAAATAACATTTGATTAAATATCGCACAGATATACAGGGTTAGCCAAAAAGAAATACACTTTAAATGCTTTATAAATTGAAATTTGTTTGTTACATCAGAAAGCACTTAGTACTGTTTTATAGAAAAAGTCCTCAAGTTTACGACCTCCGCTTTTCGTTTGTCTTTGTGATGTCAGCAGCACATGAGCGCCCTTGACGTAAGTCGAGCCATATGGCCACTAGCCAGGTGGAGAAGGCTTTCTGCATGACTGAATTTGTAGTGCAGCGTCGTTTTAGAACACAGTATGGTAAACAACCACCCACAAGGCAGTCAAATCTACAATTAGAGCAAGAAATTTAAGGAAACTGGTTGTCTGTGCAAGGGGAAAAGTCCTGGGAGACCACCTGTATCCAAGGAAACAGTGACTCGTGTTCGTGAGACCTACATGCGCAGCCCGAAGAAGTTGACAACACATGCAAGTTTACAACTTCAAGTTCCACAAAAGACTGTGTGGAATATCTTGTGTAAACGTTTACGAATGTTCCCTTACTGGTTGCAATTATAGCAGAACCTCAATGAAAATTACAAAATCCTCCGCCACTCATTCTGTATGGACATGCAGCAATAGAGTGAAGAAAGTGATGATTTCTTTGACCAGCTAATTTTCGGTGACGAATCAACTTTCCACATTGGTGGTACAGTGAACAAACACAACGTTCATATATGGGGAACTGAAAACCCGAGAGCTGTGTGTGTAGTGGAGCATGTGAGAGATTCACCCAAAGTGAAAGTTTTTGCACTGTATCCCGTAAAAAGGCATATGGACCATTCTTTTTTCCAGGAAAAAACAGTGCGCGGAATAACTTACATAGACATATTAAGTGAGTGGCTGATGCCTCAACTAAAAGAAGACAATGACAATTTCATATTTGTCCAAGATGGCACTCTGCCGCACTGGCACCTTGAAGTTAGAAATTACCTGGATGAAAATTTGCCTCAGCGTTGGATTGGACGTTCAACCGCTCAGAACTCTTACGTGTTGGCCACCAAGAAGTCTGGATTTAACAACCTGTGACTACTTCTTATGGGGGTACATAAAGGACAGAGTTTTTGTTTCTCCCCTTCCTACAAGTGTGGGTGATCTTAAACAACACATCACAGTAGCTGCTATGACTGTTGACATGGACATGCTGAGAAGTGTTTGGGAAGAACTGGACTATCGCATTGATATTTGTTGTGTTACAAAAAGGTCACACATAGAACATTGTAACTTACCCATGTAAACTTCAGGATGTACTCTTCAAAACCATGTAAGTATTTCAGCCATGCTATTAAAACTCTTCTTTCTGTAAAACTTTGAAAGTGTCTATTTCTTTTAGGCTAAACCTGTATATTAAGTAAGATCCCATCTTATAGTCTAACCTATAGCCAAAGAAAGCAATTGACGTCTTGGCTCTCCAGGAAACGCATGTGCCTGACACAGCCCTCAATAGACTAAAGATCCCAGGCCTAATTCTCATGTCTTATAACTGCCATCCCAAGCATGGCCTGGCAACTTACATCTGGCCTAGCCTCAAGTACATAACCCCAAGTTATGTCCTTGAGGCAGGACATAAAGTACCATCATCTACAATGTCCACAAACCACCATCATAATCCTGGCTTGATCAGATGGACCGGCCACCACCTCACCCTGTTATCTATGTTGGTGACTTCAACTCTCATCACACCATCTGGGGCTATTCCTCTAACAACTGGGACAGTAATAATCTAGTTAACTGGATGGATACATATAACCTGTATTTGATTTACAATACCAAGCAGGAAAGCACTCTCCACTCAGGTAGATGGAACAGAACCTATACCCCAGATCTGTGCATAGTCTCTAAAGACTCTGAAGACCACCCTTTGCCAACAAACAGAACCATCCTCGACAGAATCCCTAATAGTCAGCATTGTTCTATACTAATAGAGACAGGCACATCAATCCGTCATCAGTGGAATACCAATCGCTAGATGGAACCTTCGCAGGTTCAACTGGAATGTATTTCAGAAACAAATCGAGCAAACCATTAGAGCAATTCCATCCACGCCTAATTGCTATCCAAGATTTGTCAAACTAATCAAAACTGCAGCCAAAGCCTCTATTCCTACAGGCTACAGAAAACAATACATCCCATGCTGGAGTAGAGAAACTTTTAACCAAATATGAAGAGACTGACGACCCAACTGTTACCAAGGAGCTCATAGCAACACTGGACAAAAACAGAAAGGAAAAATGGATCTCAACCATCCATGAACTTTATTTCACCACATCTAGTCGGAAAAGCTGGTCACTTCCGAGAAAATTAGGTGGGCCAGAACCAACACCACACAAAACAACAGAGATAACTCCTGATTAAATGCTAATCATTTATTGAAAACCTCCAAGATATGTCCCAGCTCTATCAGGAAAATTACTGTGCAATCTTCCATCAGGCAAATCTTGAAGACGGGCCCGAGCTTCCTGAACTTGTACACCCAGTATCTCGGGAAGAGGTAGAGATAGTCTTAAAACTCACCAAGAATGGCAAGGCTGCAGGAGTGGATGGTATCCTCCATGAGTTTCTAAAACATCTTGGACAAGGCGAAATATGGCTAGCCGCCCTTTTCTCAAAAATTATAATGACTGGAAAACTACCAAATCTGTGGTGGGAAGACAAAATAATTGCCGTGTCCAAACCAGGTAAACATCCAAATGAGATCAAAAATCTATGACCTATTTCCTTGCTTTGCTCCATCTTTAAGCTCTTTGAAAGCATTCTCTTTAAAAGAATTCCACCACTCATCGAAAGTGCACTCCCAATTGAACAAGCTGGGAAGAAGTTGGTGCGACCAGGTCCTGGCAACACAGATTGAAGCAGGCTTCCAGAAGAAACTTAAATCCAGAGCCACTTTCTTTGACCTAGCATAAGCTTATGACACAGTCTGAATCAGGGGCCTACTCCTTAAGCTAGGAAATATTATAAGGTGCAAAAAAAAAAACTTTCCAGCTTTTTGAATCCATTCTCTCCAACAGAAAGATCCAGGTCCATATTGGCGGAAAAAAGAGCAGGCCGAGATTCCTTCACAACGGTCTCCCACAGAGACCCATGTTATCCCCTTTACTATTTAACATCTACGTGTACGACCTACCACATAAAAGCTCAAGCAAGTATATGTACACTGATGACCTAGCGATCCTACATCAATCTACCCCCTTTGCCAACCTGGAATCAACCTTGAACACCCTGAAAGAGTACTTCAAACAGTGGTACTTGAAACCAAATCCAATAAAAACTGTGTTCACAGTGTTTCACCTGAACAATGCAGAGGCAAATCGACACCTCAACCTTTCTTTCTGTGGAAAAATGGTAGAACACAAGCCTCACCCAAAATACCTTGGAGTGAGCCTGGATGGAAGCCTAACCTATAAAAGGCACATCACCAACCTGTCCAACAAAATTAAAACGAGAAACAATATCATTTCAAGGCTTGCTGGAACAACCTGGGGTTGTGGTACAGAAGTCCTAAGGTTGTCTGCACTAGCCCTTGCATTCGCTACAGCAGAATATTGTGCCGCTGTCTGGGAAAGAAGTGCACACACTAACATTACAGACACCCAGCTAAACTCTACCATGCGCACAATTAGTGGGACAGTGAGAAGCAACCCTGTATCCTGGCTGACAGTCCTATCTAACAATGCTCCACCAAACACACGGAGAAGACAAGCCTCGATTAAAAAATTTAATAAAGCAATGAGCAACCCACTCCTGCCCCTGCACCAGACTCTCATAACTCCACCTGGTCTTTGCCAAAAATCTAGAAAGTCTCTCTAGTCCGTGGATGAACTCTCTTCAGCTACCCTGCCATCAACACCTGACATGTGGAGAGAATACTAGTCCAACAATCTCCCAACAAACAACTTCCTGGTAGAAGATCCCTGTGCTCTGCAGCCTGGTTTTGCTCTTCCTAGGAAGATTTGGTCATCAATCAACAGGATCAGAACTAATCAGAGTAGATGTGGATACCTACTACATAAATGGGGGCTGTTAGACCACCCTTATTGTGAACGACTGCCCAAGGTGCAATTTCACGGTGGTGGACTACAGGACATCCACAAGGTGACGGATGAGGCCTTGAACTGGCTTTCCAGACTGGACATTGACCTGTAACTGTTCTGTATTCCTTTTGCAATAAGAATAAATAAATAAATAGTCTAATTTATGTCTTTTGTAACATAGTTGTAGGCATACACCCTTTTTGGGTGGATCTTTATTTTCCCACAAATGCTATAGGACAATATTCTTCAACTGTTATCTTCTTCCAGTTAAATGAAAATCCAGTCTAGTTTTGCTGATGATATTACCTTGCACTCCTCTATCATTTGACAAGCCCTACCTTACAACTTCTAGAATACTTCAACTACAATGAATTCTAATCTGAAACCTCTGGTGAAGTTAACCAGAAATTAATTGCAAAGATGACTGGTGTGTTGTTATATGAGGCTATATAATGAAGCTATTTAGTGATACGTCCGCGCGGTTAGCCTAGTGGCTTTGCGCTTCGCAACCATATGCCTGGGGAAGGAGTGTCCTAGGTTCGATTCCCGTCGGAGACGTGAGGAGCTGAAGGATCTTCCTCAGTCATAGCCAAGTTAGCCGGTCTTGGGCGCGGGCAGTAGGGTTTTTTTTGCCAGTTTATCTGGTGTTTTTCATCCCGCAAGCAGGCAAACCGGCCCCGTGAACACACAGGGATACAGCCAAGAATACCTTGAGGCATAGGAGTGACCATTCTATCCTCGTATTTCGGTTAAGAAATCCAAGCATGCTTGGAAGGTTGTGGGCCTTAAAGGCCTGTTAAAGCCATTGGGATAGATAGATTTAGTGATACACACACACACAGTAAATCTACAAAAATCCTAAGCAGGTTTGTAAAATGCAGATATGAATTTTTGTATCCGACAAAACTCAGACATTTGCATATTTTTAATAATGGAACATTTGTAACCACCTGTTGTCATTATACAGTTGGTTATAATCAATGAATTGCTAAAGATGAGCAAATGTCTAATTAAAGTTTAGAAAATGTATATCTGCAATTTTCAACCTTCTGCTTAGAGTTTTTGTAGATTTAAGGTGTGTGTGTGTGGGGGGGGGTATTATCTAATCACAAAATAGCCTCGTGTCATATAACAACGGACCAATCATCTCTGCAATTAATTCCATTCCAATGAAGAATGTTATGAAATCAGAATTCAAAATGCTTAGATGCAATCAACACTTACAGTATTATATTTAAAATCAAGAAAATTAGATTCTGTAGAAAACAGAAAAACTTACTACTTTATCCTTTTTTTTGTGTCGATTGAGAACACTCTGTGGCAAATACTTAGTAAGTTCCTTTCTGTAAGAAATAAGAAATTTTCACACTTAAAAATATTTTTATCTATACCAGAGAAACACACAAAATTAATTTACTTATAAAGGTAAACTTTATTTTAGCATGCTCACATCTGGTTGTGTCTAAAGTGTGCTGTGCATCAGGCAGGTGAATTTGTGCCAAGTTTTTTTTTTTTTCTTTCAATATATCTGTAGCATGAAGATAGCAATTGAAATTCTATCTGATTTCAAAATTTATTATATATATATATATATATATTTAGAAAGGATTTTTTTTTTTTTTTTTCCACCTTGGGTATAAATTGGTTTCTGCATCCACTAACTTTATTATAAACAAGTGCAACCACATATTTTCTACAAATGAAAACATGAAGTACTTCGTCAGGAACTGTATTCATTAGATACTATACCTAGTGCCACACAGAAGCTTCTATTTTGTTTAGTCTGTGTCTACACAGTCCAGTATGTGGGAAGAGACGCATTTTTCATTATAAAGGGTCATTTTCACTCTAAGTCTAATTACACTAATCATTCTAACACTAAATACAGTAGTCTCTAATTGTCTCTGTATTTAGTGATACAATAAAAACTTCTCTTTGTTTTGCTTGCATGTAATATGGTTTCATTCTAGTCTTTGGAAGTAGACATAGTCAGTAAAAATCCACTTTATTCCTGAGAATAAAAATTAATTCTGTTTTACCAGAAAAAGGGTTGCATCTGTGATCTTTAACCAAATATTTGCATATCCAGGATTTTATTATTTAAAAAATAAATGTACACTGATCATAATAATCATTACTAATAAAAGAAGATTCTCCTTTGAAAACTTTGAGAGAAAAAAATATATATAAATTTAAAAAATAGAAATAAATACACATAACAAGCACATAATAAAATTAGTTTAATCCTTTATCCAAGTGTGAGCAAACAAAGTTTGCACCTGAAAGTATCTTCAGGACTGGGGTAAGGTGGTACAACACCAGGGCAACTCGTTGCAAAGGTGGAGCAAGCTACCAACACTCCTGTCTCAGTATCTCCTATAATGCAAAACACATCTCCTTGCGGATATGTCTAATGTTATGCATTACGGGAAGGGCCACTACCCAGATTAGTTTCGACCTTCATTGAGGTCTCTTCAGTGGGAGCCAGGCCCAAGCTGAGATATCAGGCAGAAGCATTCGCAGGTCATCTCTACCTGTAGGAGTTGCCAAATGATGTGCCACCCTTTTTTAATAAATTACTCTGGATTTAGAGAAAGATGTTGAAAGTTTATTTTTCACTTGGTTAGAGTATAATAAAATTAGTTTAATCCTTTATCCAAGTGTGAGCAAACAAAGTTTGCGCCTGAAAGTATCTTCAGGACTGGGGTAAGGTGGTACAACACCAGGGCAACTCGTTGCAAAGGTGGAGCAAGCTACCAACTCTCCTGTCTCAGTATCTCCTATAATGCAAAACACATCTCCTTGCGGATATGTCTAATTTTATGCATTAAGGGAAGGGCCACTACCCAGACTAGTTTCGACCTTTATTGAGGTCTCTTCAGTGGGAGCCAGGCCCAAGCTGAGATACCAGGTAGAAGCATCTTTCAACACATAACAAGCACAATAAACTGTATAGGATGGTTTGCTCACTTGGTGCTTCGTCTATGCATGCTTAACTCATGCTAACCCTAAATGAATCATCTGATCAACACTGTTAGTTCAATGATTATGTCTCTTCCTATGCCCATTTATTAAGCTACACAACAGCTGTTTTTTATTGGTTACTTATTTATATTTCACAAGCAAATCTCTTTCCCTCTCTTTGTAAATTTATTTTTAAAATTTTTCCTGTCAAAACTGCAAACATACATGTCTAGAAATTATAGGATGCAATGTAATTCAAATTCATTCTATCCCACAGCAACTTATTACAGACCATATATTGTAATAAAATTTTTCTTTACAAGTAAAGAATGAAGATTTGAGGCACTGATGGATGCCAGAAGGAAATAGTTCTTCGAGGATTTCTATTGATTCTTACACAGAGACATTGCTAATTTCCCCACTTGACATATTAGCTAGTTCAGACAGTTTTATGGCAATGGGCTCACGTCGAGCACATCTTACTGCCAACATGGAATACATGGAAAAATTTGAGGAAGAAGCTATAGCACAGGTGATCTTAAAACCATATGTCTAGTGGAGATATGTTGGTCACATCTTTACCATTTGGATAGCATGCCCACAAAGACCTAGATTTTATATACTTCCTGAATGATTGCCATCCAAAAATCAAATTCACATTAGAAGGTAGAACAGAATGGAAAATTACTATTCCTAGACATCCTTATCAACAAAAACATTGCTGGAGGATTATCATTCGAATTCTACAGGAAGGAAACCCAAACAGGCAAGCTTTTCCATCACTCCCAACAAAAATTAGGTATCATCAAAACTTTAAAAAATAGAGCTTTAAATATAAAAAAAAATTATGAAACCAAAAGAAAATAAGAACTTCAAATCATCAGTTTCTCCAAAATGGCTACTCAAAATCTAAAGAAACTTATTTTCTGATGACCCATCCTGTGATGTAAATTAATTACAAAGATACAGTATCTGTACCATACGTTGCCAGTGCAGCATGAAAAATAGCCCAAATATTAAAATCAGTCAACACCTTATGAAGTTTCCTACATTCCTCTAAAGATAAAGTTCCATTTTATAAACATCCCGGAGTATACATGATTCCATGTTCTTGTGGAAAGATGTACACAGGTCAAACTGGCAGAAGTTTCAAAATCCATTAAAAAAAAAAAAAGTCCATTTGATTATAAAATCAAACCAAAGATTGCAGCATATATTCTCAAAGAATATCACATGGTAAATTAGCAAACATCCTACATGCCTTACTTAGAAGAGAATTACTTCCATAGATTGTTCAAGGAGTCTTCCGAGGTCATTTTTGCTGAAAAGGAACACTAAACACAAACCAAGGAATGATTATTCATGACATTTGGGAATCATTAATTAATGTGTACAATTCAAGACTTCTCCTATCTCAGCCATATGCAGAGTTTAGACTACATGTAAAATGCCTAATGATTCCATTCTTTCATTGGAACTATCAATATTGATAGATCCACTGAAACTATCAATGATAGTTTCAATGGAACTATCATTCCATTCTTTTCAATTTATAAAAATAGTGGGAGTTGGGAAAGTTTCATTTCTTGTCAGGTTTTTATTTTATTTTTTATTTATTTATTTTTTTAAATAACCCCCTAAAGATGCTATCATATAGACAGAGAAACATGTCGAGGAAACACATTCAGTGTTAATAAAAAATGTCTACAAGTTAAAACCTGATTATTTATTATTCAAGCCAAAGGGTCATACGGCAGTATGTATTGTACAGTCTCTCATCATATACAAAAAATAGTTGTCCACGTGGGGATGGTTTAACTGGGATTTTATTTTTGCAGTGTATAATAGAGACAGCTGTTTGATGCTGAAACAATAAATGTGGTTCAACATTCAGACCAGAGATTAGTGAAATTCTTATGGCTAGATAGTGGATGGGGGTCCAACCATTGCAGGGTACTGTCTCTGAGAGGGGCATAAACTTGGGACATGATATCGTGTTTTGATCTTATCAGTGCATGGTGTGCTCAAACCACAGAACATCTGTAAGCATCCAAACACTTTGGTAGTGTTTGGGTGGTGATAGATGAGACTTATCCCATCTTGATAATATAATATACATTATAATCATCATCAAATTCCTGCAATGTATCCTCAAGGGTTGTACAGGATATGATAGTACTACATGAAAAAAATTACATCATTACTAACTTCCTATCTACAATTTTCCTACAAATCAGTCTGTTACTTGTCAAGACTCAACATTATCAGATCTCATGTATTTCTGTCGTCTAAGGCCCTTTGCACCGTATCAATCCACCTATATCTTGGTCTTCCTTGGGTCGTTTTTCTTGCCAACCCGGCAGAGAACACTTGTTTTGATAACCTTTCCTCACCCATTCTGTTTAAGTGACCATACCACCTGAGATTAGCTCTGCTAACGCATTCCTGGATGCTGACAATGTCAAGTTGTTTCCTAATATCCTCATTTTTAATATCATATTACCATTGATGCCATCTGTTCACACCTCTAATCTTTCTCAGGACTCTCATATCTGTGGTTTCTAGTCTTTCGTCAAGTGTTTTACTTCTGACCCAGTTCTCAGATCCATATTTTTGTATGCCTGACAATCATTTCCTACTCTGCTATTTACTTTTTCATTGTGTCAATTGCTTTTTCTAAAGCCTCAAAAAATTCCTCCACTTTTACCTTAGTAGAACCTTCTGCAGGACCATAGGCACAAATAACTCTCATTGTCCAGTTCCCCATTCTGATATTTATCCACATCACTCTACTTGAGACTGCCTGCCATTCAAGAAGATAAGTCTCGTATTTAGTGTTGAATACTATGGCTGCTACTCCTTTTCCTTGATTGTCATTGCCTGAATATAACATTTTGTATTTACTATTCAGAAAGATCTCACCAGTTTTTGTCTTTTTTGTCTAATTCCTCAACTAGCTCCGTTTCTTTGCCATTCAGGCTTCTTATGTTGATAGTACTGCTCTTTAACTCTGGTGATGTTGAGTTGGGGTGTGTTTTCAGATTTGTTCCAGTAGCTGACTTTTCGCTGTTCACTCTGGTTCCCTGGCAAAAACAACGGGGGCCTGGTTTAACAGGGCGACACCCCAGCCTGCATGAAATTTTGTAATGTTGTACCATCATTTTGCATTTTGGTTTAAGCCAATAAGAATACAATTTGGTTGGATAAATCCCAAATCGCCAGCCCATCCTCGTTCGTTCAGTATCCAGGTAAATACCCAACAGGATGCACCACGAGAAAGTGAGGATTGGACATTAGGTCAGAAGCCCTGGTCAGTTCTTCGCATTCCTTTAAAGGCTATGTGGAGGTCTCCTCTCAGTTATACAGCTCTGACCCTTAAGCAACCCTATAATATACATTCTTTTTTAAAATTCCTTTTAAAATTTAAATTGAAATAAAAATTGTAGAACGTATTATTACAGACATAGTTTTTATCTAACGACATATAAAATGCATAAAATAGTATATCCCAGGAATAATCATTTATTATTTTAACGTTTTTGCATAACTAAGGGAGTTAATCGATTTGGCAAGTCAAAATAACTCAGTAACTCATTAACACATTAAGCACTGTGTCGGTCACCGACAATGATTTTCCCGTTCGGCTTACGTCGATCATTGGTGACCGACGATCTTCTTCTTCTACAGCTTCTCCCACTTAAGTGGGGTCACTGTTTGTTATGAGTCTCCTCCACACCTTCCTGTCTTGGGCTGTCACCACATCCAAGTTCTTCATCTTCAAGTCCTCTTCTACCAGCTCCCTCCATCTCTTTTTTGGCCGCCCACTATTCCGCCTTCCTTGCACATCCACTGTTCCCCTGACATAGTCATTTCTCAGATGATCCTTTCTGGTCACACTGCACATCCACCTAAGCATTCTCATCTCTGCTACTTCCATCCTGCTGATGTTATTTTTCCTCAGGGCCACAGTTTCTATAGCATATGTCATAGCTGGCCTCACTACTGTCCTATAAATTTTGCCTTTCAGATTGATCAGCACCCTCTTATCGCATAACACTCCAGCCATCTCCCTCCAGTTCCTCCAACCCGCTTGTATCCTGCATCCCACTTCCTTTTCAGCTCCTCCATCTTCTTCCACTGTTGAACCTAAGTATCTAAAGTCTCTCACCTTCCTGATGACATTTCCTTACAGCTCCAGATCTGTCTCCTGGCCACCACCACCCACTGCGCAACACATATACTCTGTCTTACTTCTGCTCAGTCTCATACCTCTCTTTTCCAGTACTTTTCTCCATCTTTCCAGTTTAGTTTCCACTTCTTGTCTTGAATCTACACACAGCAAGATGTCATCTGCATACAACATTGTCCAAGGTGCATCTTCTCTCACCTCCTCTGTTACCACCTCCATCACAATATTAAACAGAAACGGACTTAATGCTGACCCTTGATTCAAGCCAACTGTTACTTGAAAACTTTCTGTCTGTCCCAAACAGGTCCGAAAACTTGTCTTCACATTTCTGTACATTTCCCGCACCAACCTGACATATTTCTCCGGCACCTTCTTCTCCCTCAGACACCTCCAGACTTCTTGCCTTGGCACTCTATCATATGCTTTCTCCAGATCAATAAATACCAGATGTAGCTCCCTTTGTTTCTCTCGATATTTTTCCATCATCTGTCATAACCCAAAGATAGCATCTGTTGTTGATCTACCAGGCATGAAGGCAAATTGTTCCTTTGCAATCTCCACCTCCTCCCTCAATCTACCATCAAGAACCCTTTCTAGGATCTTCATTGTGTGGGACATCAACTTTATTCCTCTGTAATTTTTACAGTCTTGTGCATCCCCTTTACCCTTGTAGATGGGAACAAGAGTACTCTCCCTCCATTCCTCGGGTATATTTTCCTGTTGGCAAACTTTCATGAACAGGTCCCACAGCAGGTCAATTCCCTCTTCCCCCAGTGCCTTCCATGCCTCCACTGGAATTCTGTCGGGGCCCACCGCTTTTCCATTCCTCATCCTCTTCATGGCCTCCATCACTTCCATTCTACTGATGTTCTGCACCATCCACTCAGAAGGCTGCCCATCTCCTCTGTGAGTCCTTGCATTTTCCTCATTCAAAAGTCCCTCAAAGTATATTTTCCATCTGTTTCTTATGTCCACATCCCTCCATAATACTCTTCCTTCAGCATCTTTGATCTGCCTCACATGTAAGATGTCCTTAGCTGCTTTATTTCTACATTTTGCTAGTTGGTAAATTTTTCTGTCCTTCCTTTGTTTCTAATTGATCATACAGATCTTGATATGCCATGGCCTTCGCCTGTGCCACAACTCTCTTGGCTTCTTGCTTTCTCTCCTTGTACACCTCTGTCCTCTTCCACTCTTGACTCATCCCACTTCTGCTTTGCCTTCCTTTTAGCTGTCACTGCCACTTGTACATTATTATTCCACCACCAACTCTCCTTCTGCTCTCTAATCTTTCCAGATGTCTCACCAAGCACCTCGATTGCACAGCTCAGGATTACTTTTGAATTATGTTTCCACCAATCTTGTACACTTTCCAGTCCATCTGAAATCCTCTCTAACACTCTCTCTCTAAAATGATTCCTCACACTCTCTTCTTTTAAGCGAAACCACTTAATTGTCTTCATCCCATGGCAACCAGAAGTTCTTATCTTCAATCTTATTTTAAAGTCTGCGCACAGCAGTCGGTGTTGTTGTGCTACTTGATCTGTTGGAATTACTTTACAATTTGTCACAACCTTAAGATGTTTTCTTCTAGTCAAAATGTAGTCAATTTGTGAGCTGTTGTTACCACTTCTAAATGTTATCAAATGTTCTTCCCTCTTGAAGTAAAACGAGTTCACAATTGCCAGATCAAACGCTACTGCAAAGTCCACAACCCTCTCTCCTTCCTGGTTCATCATTCCCACTCCGTGGCCACCATGCACCCTTTCACAGTCTCTATTCTGTCTTCCTATGTGCCCGTTCAAGTCTCCTCCGACAATCACCATCTCATTTTCTTCCAATTCCCTCATTTCTTCATCTAACATGTTCCAGAACTCATCTTTTTCCTCTGCTGTACAACCAACATGCGGGGCATATACACATAATACGACCACCCGCTCTTCTCCAAGACCCAATTTCATTCGCATGATCCTGTCGTTCCTTCTACCCACGTCCAGTACTTCACCCTTCATTCTGCCACATGCCGCAATTCCTACACCATTTCTTCCCTCGTTATTCGCTCCAGAGTAGAAGAATTTATATCCATCTCCCAGTTCCTTTGCCTTTCCACCTTGTCTCCTGCACACATAAAATGTCCAACTTCCTCTTCCTCATCATGTCTGCCACCTCTCTTCCCCTTCCAGTCATGCTTCCAACATTCAGTGTTCCCACTCGCAACATCCTCTCCACCTGCTGGGCTTGCTTCTTTAACCGCACCCGCCCTTGATGCGGTAGCCCTCATCCACTTCTCACAGCTGTAGGGTGATGTGGCTGCGCGTCGCTTAAGGGGTACGCCCTAGCCCTTATATCATTTTCTCTTCGACTCATAATCATAGTTTGAGTTGGCACTTAAGTTTTCCGACCGGATGCCCTTCCTGACATCAACCCTCGCATTTATCCGGCTTGGGACCGGCACCTATTGAGGCTAGCTTGCCTCCTTCGGTGGCTGCATAAGGTGAAATGACTTAGCAAGATAGGAAAGACTCACCCCTAGCCCTCGAATACTCTAATAGCATCAGGGGGAAGGAGCAAGGAGAGGAGAAAGAAGCAAAGAAAGAAGAGGAGGGACCAGTCTACAGAATAATATAACAGATATATATTACATGAAGTAAGGCATGGTCCAGCATCAGGTACCTCGGGTTTGCCATGCCTGTACTCACTAAAGTGAGCCCTTGACTGACAATATAAAGTGTAATAAAATTTATTACCTTTTATAATATTCTGATATTAAAAATTAATGCAAAGTGATGCAAATTTTGAGACTTATTTATAGTATTGCTATTTACAGTTTCTTTATCTATATTCAGGGAAAACATCAGAAAGTCAGCTATTGAAACAAATCCCTCAATGTCAGCAGAGTTAAAGACCATTAACCTAAGAAGCATCAATAGAAAAGAAATGGAACCAGCAGAAGAACTGAATAAATACCAGTTCAAAATAATAAGTGTTACACAAAAACAGGTGAGCAAGTGATACAAGATGTTATATTCAAATTGAAGTTGAAAGCACAGAAACATGGCTTTTTACACACATAACCGCTATGTAGTGGTCTAGGCTGGGTTACTCTTGCCGTTTCTTTTCTTTTTCCCCTCTCTCTTTTTTTTTTTTTTTATTGTCTTTTTCCTTCCCTCCCTCTCTCTCTCTTTCTTTTAATTTCATTTCTTGTAAATGATGCCTGCCAAAAGCAAGGTTGAGTAGTAGTACCACTGAGTTTGGTATGAAGATAAAGGAAAAATGCTGTTTTTGACTGATAAAATTCAGGTTTAGATTATTTAAGAAACTCGAAATTTATGCTCCTCTTGAATGATTGCTGTTGAACAAGCCTACGGTTTGCTTTATTACGAAAAAATAGTTTAAGAATAACCTTTGCATCTAGCTCTTACCATCTAGTCAGAACGATAGTTTGTGAGCTGTGCATTCCTTATGGAGAGGGACCGAATAATCAGTGCAAGGAACTGAAGATGCTACACATCTACGAGCTTCTTGCAGAGGCTAACATTATAGGGATATAAATGTCGAAAACAGTCTGCGTTTGCCAGCTTCAATGAATCTTTGAAAGAGATGCATGCTGAAGCGAAACAGATCATAAAATTGAGATGATGCTCATGTGAAGCGTGGGCAAATATTGTTAACTTTTGGAGGAGAAAGGTCTCCCATTGTAATGGTTAAGCGAGAGCAGGGATATGAAAACATCAAAAAATGGCCGACGACCTGACCTGAATTATTTTAATAAATATCACTTTTATGGACATTTCTTATGGGGCACTATGTCAACACTGTGCTACACTCAGAAAAATATGTACACTGCAAAAAATTATGTGCATATAGATTCTTTCCATTGCTTTAAGTAATGTTTAGGAAATGAGAAAATTCTCAATATATGTCTCGATTAACTAACTAAATTGGTTTTGCGTCCCCGTGGTTAGCCTAGTGGCTGTGCGCTTCGAAACCATGTGCCTGGGGAAGGAGTGTCCTAAGTTCGATTCTAATCGGTGACGTGAGGATCTTCCTCAGCTATAGCCAAGTTAGCCGGTCTTGCGTGGACAGTAGGGTTTTTCCCCAAGTTTATCCTGGGGTTTTTCATCCTGCAAAGCAGGCAATCCGGCCTTGAGAACGCAACACTACAGGACATAGGATACGCCGGGGTGTAGGGCTGATCACCTTATCCTGTGAACGGTTTGAGGTCTGATGATTAATAAACCCTCGACATTGCAAAAGAGGGTAAAAAGGAGATGAATTTCTTTATCTTGACAATTCCTAAGACGAGTAGCTAATTTTAGAAAGTATTTTACCTTGGGTATAATAAATGTTAAAGATACCAAGCTATTTTAAACCTGGTTTTACTCCATTTCCCAAGTTAGCAAACAGACAAATAAGTCAAGTTTGCGCCTGCAAGTGTTGCAAGTCTAGCTGATCCTGCATATAGTGCAAGACCAAGGCAACTCATGGTAAAAGTAGAATAAGCTCTGATCACTAATCTTAATATTTACCCTTAATGCAAAGCACATCTCCTGGAGGAGATGTATGATGCTTTGTATTAAAGGCAAGGGGCCACTACCCAGACCGGTTTCGACCTTTATTGAGGTCTCATCAATGGGAGCCAGGCTAGAAATATCAAGATTTTAGTAATACAGAGCTTATAAGTATTTTACCAGAACAAGTTACCATAAGGTGTTTTAACCTTATTAAATAAAAATCTCAGGAGGAGATATAAATGTAGTAAGTATTTTACCTTGGGTATAATAACGTGCAGGTGCAAACTTGACTTATTTGTCTGTTTGCTTACTTGGGAAATGGAGTAAAACCAGGTTTAAAATAGCTTGGTATCTTTAACACGAGTAGCTAATTTCCTTCGAAATTCTGTAATAGATATATTTTTTTTGTTACATTTTTAAATAAAATGTGTGCACCATAAATGAAAAGGTAAACGAAGTGGGCTTAGCACTTAATGTGTTAATTATATTTGTTTTTTTGAAATTTTACTTTTTTAATGACAGGATAACAGTAAACAGTTTATCATTATTGTCTAATATATACTGTTGCATTAAAAAATTACTTAACTAAATTCTTATAAGCATTTGAATTGCATTATTGCAACGATTTACTTAAGAGTATGAAGTCTTAAGTTGAATCATATTGGCTTCTGAAATAAATTATTTATTATTTGACAGCCAAAAAATTTTGTTATTTAATGGTGTTAAATATAAAAAGTTAAGCATCAATCAAGTGCTTTGGCACTAAAATTTAAAGAAATTTAAAAAGTGGAGTTAATCACTTTGGCCTGTGAATGATCATATGAAGAATGCAATCCAATTTGCGCTCAAATAATTGTACTTAGTTTAAATTGCAAACGTTTTGGGGATATTGAATGAACAAGGTTGGGCTGGCTTTGGGATTCAGCCAACCTAATTGTATTCTTATTAGCTTAAACCATAACAGAAAATTATGGTACTACAACATCACCGCCTGGTTAAACAAAGCCCTACTGTTTTTATCAGGACCCAGGGAAAACATCAGAAAGTCAGCTATTGAAACAAATCCCAACTCAATGTCAGCAGAGTTAAAAACCATTAACGTAAGAAGCATCAATAGAAAAGAAATGGAACAAGCAGAAGAACTGAATAAATACCAGTTCAAAATAATAAGTGTTACACAAAAACAGGTGAGCAACTGATACAAGATTCAGGAAATATTGATCAGGGAAAGGGAGTAGCTATAATATTCAAACACCAAATATGAGGATAATCTTCTTGAATAGCAGGCTGTATCAAGAAAAGTGATGGTGGGAAAATATCAGAATGGAGAAGTGGAAAATGAGACTTATTTGTGCTACAGTCCCTCAGAAGATTCTACTAAGGAAAAAGTGGAGGAATTTGTCAAGGTATTAGAGAAGGCACAAAGAAAAAGTTACTTCTTGCTGGAGATCTAAATAGCAGAGTAGAAAATAATTACTAGACATAAAAATGTTCTGAGAAAATTTGGAAAAAAGAACAAAGCTAATAAAAATGGTAAGTACCTGTTGGATTTCTGTCTGGGGCATGAGCTAGTTATTACTAACAGCATGTTCCAACATAAAAATGTGTACAATTCACATGGAGAGAAGATGCAAGAAATAATTCTCATTGATTATGGTATTGTTGATAGCAATATTTTCCCACTAATTCAGGATACAAGAATATACAAAGGATTTGAAACTGGATTTTTAACTCTTACTATCACTATACCTATATTTTTCTATTTTGTAAACCAGAATCTTAACCTTGACTAAAGAAGCTACCAGATATTAAGCAAAACCTTTTCATTACTCCTACCAAAAGTTGTAAACACAATACATTAATACTGTGGGTGGGATAAGAAGTTTTTATTTATTGATTGATTTTTTACATAATCTAGAAATCCCTTATCTAGAGACCAAACATGGAATTTATTCAAGCTGCTTCAGGTCTCTAAGCAAGATTGCAAAATTCATTTTTAACCTAAAATGACAACTTTTTGGTTTTATTAGCTTTCAATTTATTATAACAAACCCATTATATATATAAACTTGATCAGCTGCTAACACAGATATTACACTTTAGAGACAGTACCTCCCAACTTCTGTTTCATCAACCCATAGGCATAATAATAAACTTGAACATAAATAATGCATCACAGAATTAAATATAAACAATCAGGCTCTATTAGCAGCTGTCAGTAATGAGAAACATTTAATAAAGAAAGTCTTCAATTGCTATGATTAGTTCTAAGGAACTGTTGAGTCAGCAAAACGGTTGGAAACCTAAATGAACAAAATGTCAGTCATCACTTTACTCATAATTTTTTAAATATCCTCTGGAATACTAAAAACAAACAGTCAGCATAGCAAATGATATCAACCTCATATTTATTATGTGCCACGTTTTTGTAAATTTTAAATTGTTAACCATAAAGCATTTATGTTGCTTGAATTTCATGACAATTACAACTATGTAAACATCGTTTACATAGCTGTGTTTATACTATTATGTGTTTATACTATGTTTAGTATATACTGTGTTTATACTATTATGCCAAAAAGAACCAATCTTTTTGGCATAATAGTATAAACACAATTTGTAATCAAACATCCTTTAAAATTATTTAAATTTTAAAATTGCATTCAAAGATGATACTCTCTCTGAAACATGAATTGTAACTAGAATCTAACTACCATGACTAGAAAGTATTAAGCTGCAATTTTAATATTTAAATAATTTTAAAGGTGATTCAATTATGTTCTTTTTCAAAAAAGGAATTTGAAACAAAAAAAAAAAAGCCACTTTTGTCAAATCATGTATTATGTGTTAAGAATCATTGCATCACATCAATATTTATCTAATTAACAATGGAGGAAGTCAAACATGGTTTCACTTCTTTTGGCTACTCCAATACAAAAAAAATTCTTTTCATCAATTTGCACTTTTCATCTTTTTTTTTTTTTTTTTTTTTTTTTTTTTTTTTTTTTTTTTTGATGAGAGAGAGAATTTTTAACATATTTATATGCTTAAAATAAATAAAATAAAAAAATAAATAAATACCCACCGTCGTACGTGCTTGGTGTCTATCTTCATTCCTGGCTTGTAAAGGTTGATAGATACTGCTTGCCTGATCACTAAAAACAAAGTTATTCTAACTATGACACAAAAATAGATTCATTACTTAAGACCAAGTTTTATTTAAACACATCAATTGTTTTATTAAGAAATCAACAGGCCTGAAAGAAAATGGAGTGTTATCACATTTTTTTTAGTTATTAAGTTGTAGTGTTTACCAGAATAACATGTTTAAAACCAAGAAAGTTAATTTGTATTTATTTTTAACAAGTGTATACAAGTAACCCATCCACTAGAACAGGGTTTCTCAAACTTTTTCTACGATGGAACACTTCACAAATCTTGAAATGTTAACGGAATTAATACATTACAAAATAACACCTTGGTTATTTTGTAATGTATTAATTAATAATTAATTTTTAACTTAGCTTATTTTATTGTTAAATAATAATCGATAATTAATTATTAATTAAACATCAATTAAACCATCGTTAAATTAATTTGTGCTGAATTTCATTGACATATCCCATTCTGATCCCCAAAAATTTATAATATTATTATAAGTACTTACGAGTGAATGCAGACTTTTTCTTCTGTGTGCTGGTTTTGTACGGTAGGTAAATATAAATAAAATAAATGAGTAAATCTAAGCGTTAAGAAAAAACAATCACTTATTGTCAAATGTTAATTAGTAAAAACGAAACACATAAAAATAGTAAAACGTATATTGCAAATTAAGTTCTTAATGACTCCGATGTTTTGGGGTCTTTGAATTACAAATTCTTTCGATATCAGGCACAATATTAGAAAGTTGGATTCTCATATTTGGTGTAGCGTCGAATCTGTTCCTGGACTTTGATTTGGTTGCAGCATAATATGAAAATCCTGCCTCACATAAATATGTCGTTGTAAAAGGAAGTAAAACAAGAATAGCTAGTTTTGACACGCTGGGGCACTCTTCTGTTAAATTTGTCCAGAAATCATTTATTGGCAGTTCCTTGTATTTTTGTTTTATATCAGTCACTAATTAAGTCAATTAGATTTTCATAGTCATTTGAGCTGAAGCCTGCTGGCTTAGCTGTCACTGTAAATGGATTCAGAACCCAGGAATTGTCCTCACTGGATTTTGGAAAATATTGCAAAAGGGTTGATTGCAAGTCATGCAAGTGTTCTAAAATTACGTTAGATACTTCTTCATTTACTTTAGAATTTTTCAATCAAAAATTCATACAAGGTGGGAAAACAATCAAAATTATTCTGTTCAACTGTAGAAATCCAGAATTGCAACTTCCTATCAAAAGATGCAATTTTATCTCTTGTATTAAAAATTGTAATATTCTTTCCTTGTAATGATAAGTTAATTTCATTGCACTTTGTAAAAATATCTGCCAGATATGCAAGAATTTCTTAATAATTCAATAAAATTTTGTCCTAAATTATGTGACATCAAGAAGACCATTAACTCGCTACAAAATTCAAAAAGCCTCAATAATGCTTTTCCTCTGGATAGCCATCTCACTTCAGTATGTAATAAAAGTGCGTTATGTGCACTACCCATTTCATCGCAAAAACTTTTAAATAATATGGATTGAAGTGGTCAAGATTTTACATAGTTGATCATTTTTACGGCTTCATCCAAAATAGTTTTTAAATATGTAGGAATTCTTTTTGTTACTAGTGCTTGTCTATGCAAAACACAATGACTTTTGGTGGCTCTTGTAGCTACTTGCAGGATACGTGTTACAACTCCCTTCATCTTTCCTACCATTGCTTGAGCACCATCTGTACAAATGTCAATATACTTCTCCCAACCGATTTCCTGTTTTGTAATATAATTATTAATACAGTTGAATATATCTTCTCCGGTAGTTTTTTCTTGTAGATATTCACGCATGAATATTCGCACATGAATATTCTTCTTCAATACTTTTATATCAAATACGTAACGAACAAACACTAGTAATACAGCGAGTCCTGCGACATCTGTAGATTCATCCATTTGCAATGAATATTCACTGCAGTCTATGTCGATGAATTAGCTCTTTTTCTATGTCAGCAGAACGATCTTTGATGCGGCATGAAACAGTATCATTTGATAATTGTACTGCATCTATTTTTTTAGCAACCTGCTCGTTTAATATGCATGATACAATGTCTTTCACACAAGGCTTAATGAGCGTCTCACCAATCGTGTGAAGTGCAATGCGTGAGTTACCGCACTGCACTTCATGGTGAAGTGCAATGCGGTAACTCACGCGAAAAGATGCCTCTGTTGCATTTTCAGTTGCAGCAATTGTAGCCATTTGAAGTTTAGATTTTTCTAGCGAGTCACGTCGTCTCTTAAAAAAATGTATATCTTTTCCTTTGTAATCAGTGTGTTTCGTTTCGAAGTGCCTACGAAGTTTAGCTGGAGCCAAAGAACGGTTTACTAGTATTTTATTACATAAAACATCAGGAGCATATGTATTGCCAATACACGTAAATCCATAATTAATTTTTTTTTTTTTTTTTTTTTTTAACTTCCGTTTTGGTCTGTTCTTAGATGACTCTTGTTCTTTAATATTAGCTTTTGAAACCACAGTTTGCAATTCCATATCTTCTCCAATCATACAAGTAGATGTGTCAGCAGAAGTACTTGCTCCTCCTTGTGTTAAAGTTCCTGTCTTTAAACAAGAATCCATGGGTATTTTTTCAATAATATTCAAATTCTAATATTTGTCACAGCTATAATAAAAACAAATAGAATTGTATTGTAAAGGTAACTTTAGTATGAAAAACAATTAAGATTATAAATAAGAAATGTCGAATAACATAAAAGTAAATGAATAATGCAAAATAGTAAAAAAAAAGACTGCAATACACAAAAGTAAATATAAATTGTAACAATGCTTGTAAGAAATGGACTAAACCATATCAAATAATGTAAAAGCAATTGTAATAAGAATGATTTAATAAAATGTTCAGTAACAAAAATTAAACAGTTCGAAATAAATCAGCTATTAATTATAAAATTAGTTAAAAGAGTAAGAAGAATTCTTTTTTAAAAGTCGCCTCGCCTACTCCCTATATACGGGAATAAAAAGGCGTTAGCTGATTCCCTCACAGGGCCCGGTCCCAACAAATTTACTCGTAAATACCTTTCCAAATTTTTTAAAAGTTCATACATTAACATAAGTATTAATAATTAATTATGGCATAATTTATATGACAAATATAAATTACATTTAAATTAGTTATCAATTACTGGACTAATGAAATGTTATAGCATGTCGTAGTTTCTTCAGGCAAACATCATTAAATTAATTTGTGCTGATTTTCATTGACATATCCCATTCTGATCACGAAATATATTTATAATATTATTATAAGTACTTACGAGTGAATGCAGACTTTTTCTCCTGTGTGCTGGTAGTTTTCCCCTCCTTGTGTACATCCTGGAGATCTTTGTAGGATTGAGGTGGATGACTCACTATCTGTTCCATCACAAACACCTTCAATAAGAGATTTCTTAATACCAAAATTAAATAAAGTGCCTTGTCTCTTATTCATATCAGATTTTAACTCTGTATTCCTATTACTTTTAAAAAATCACGGCACTCTGGTTTCAGAACAAGCACTTACACACTGCAATACGAACTTGCGAAGAAAGTATTCAGTAGTAATAGATTTAAGAACCGGATACAGACTACCTTAATCTTCAATTTCAGTGGAAAATTTTCTTTATACTTCCTTGCTGATTGGTCACTGATATTTGCAACGCAGCTGTTATTTCGTTTAGTTTTGAGGACACGCCGCCCAGTGTTGTAATCGGCTTGCAGGCAGTTTTTATGATCGGTCATAATCGGCAGTATTCTCTTTCCCAATTGTTGAAAGATTTTAATGTGTGAAAATTAGCGATAATTCATGAATACTTCCATGTTTAAAAATATGCTGCTTGGTCACTGACATTTGCTACACAGATGTCATTTCCTTCAGTTTTGAGAATAGAAGATATGACACCAATTGTTGTAATGAGCTTGCAGGCAATTTTTATGACCCGTCATAAACAGCAGCATTCCCTCTCCCAAATGTTGAAAGGTTTCGATGTGTGAAAATTAATGATACACAGATTAGGTGTTCTGGGTCTGAGCTTTTCGACATATTCACGAATATTATTCTCCTCAGAATATTTTTACTATAAAATATTTATTCATGAAAAATGCTTAGAAAACTAAAATGACAAATTTCAGAACTTCTCGCGGAACACCTATTTTCACCTTCCGTGGAACACTAGTGTTCCGCTGAACATAATTTGAGAAATCCTGCACTAGAAAATGGACAAAAGCAGTAACAAGGAAATATGCATACCTAATTTTTTGTATTATCATGCACTATGTACTCTAAAGATACTTGTAAGCAAGTATCTTTAGACACATATGTTTTGGTAAATTGTGTCCTTGCAAGAGAAAAATTGTTTTAAAATATTACAAGAATGACTGAGTGAAATCTAATAAATGGAACAAATAGTGGGGTCTTGATCTATGATTTGGTAAGAGATCTGAATCAAGAGGATTATGATGCAGGATCTCTTAGATGACAATTCTTACAAATTCACAGATTAGGCCTCACTGTATAAAAAGAAAAGGTTTGTAAACTGACACATTAGTCACTTACCTTTCAGATGGTTCACTACTTTTTCCATTTATAGAAAGCCAACATATGCAAGAAGATATCTACATAAGCAATTGCATCATCTTCAGTCCCACAGTATGGAATTCTAAAATCATTTAAACAAAGAACTACGGCTATTTGTTCCAATGCTGCAGCTCTTTCCACTGAACTCAACTATTTCTGCCATACTTTCCCTTCCCAAACATGCAAGAACTTTTTTGATACAACATTACAAGACATCAAATTAGGGCTTAAGAGTTTCTGTCCATTATACAATTTGAATTGTTTCACTTACTCATTGTCATGTGTAAACTAATGTTCAGCTTGAAATCCAGTAAAATAGAAGTCAGTCAATAAACATCCTTTCATAATTTAAGTTTGTTCGGTGTTGTAATACTGTTAAATTAACTCACGTATAACTTCCGAAACCTAAGATTTTCAACTAAATAAGAAAATATAAATTATTTATTAAAATTGAGGATATTACAGATACATCCATCTTTTATAACCAAATTTAGAATGAAGCTTAAAATTTTGATATTTCCCATAGAGCTTATGAGAAAGTAACCTTCAACAGCAGAGATGCCTTGGTTTGCACTACTTAAAAGTATGAACTCTGCTCAGATACCCATATGTTCATTAGTGCTTTAATTAATTTCACTGGCTTGACAGTCATTTTAATATATTATCTGATATTAAATATCAAATTGAAGCCTTCTGGTTCTATACTTTAGTATTTGATTATGCACCTACCGAGAGCTCATTTATGATGATGATGATGATTTTAACTGACATATAATTGTTATAGTATTAAACAGAGGATTTTTATCTCTTAAGGCTTCTCCCTGGTCTCTGATGGGAACCAATGGTTTAAAACAGCTTTCAGGCTAGTGAAACCTAATTAGAGCACTAATTAAAAGGCAGAACATACAAGCTTGTGTGCAGAGTTCCCATCTTAAATTCAAGGAAATGCAAATCAAGGCAACTCCAATGCTGAAAGTTATATATTCATAACCCCCTGATTAATTTCAAAACTTTTAAATTTCTTTCCACATTTGCTATAAAACATGGATGGATCCATAATATCATTTTAATATCTCATTAGTGCCAAATTGAAACCTTCTGGTTCTATACTTTATTTGTAAATAAATAATTTATATATTAAACAATTATGAATTGTTTGAAAATATTATGAATCATAATATTTCTATAAACTCAATCATTCACTCATGCTCACTTTAAATATATAATCGAACAGATTTACAAAAGGCTACAAATGTTAATCTGAGGAATTTAACAGCTCAGTGACACTTAAACACACTATGACAGCTGACGTGGATGAAGTATAGCATCTCCTGATGAGTCCTTGACTCTCTGGAAGTCTAATAATAATAACTGTTTATTCATAAGTTCATAATGAACAACTGAATAATGGACGAGAGCATCTCCCAAGTCATACGAAAGGTCCTGGATGAAAATTGGATTTACATACCATTTCCAGTAGTTCAAGCACTTTTACCAGGCTACCATCATGGTTGGTGAATTTTGTGATTGGTTTCTACAACACTGTACATGGGAACAACATTTTCTCTCTTGTGCACTTTCACGTATTAAATGTTCACCCAAGATAGTATTATCGATGATCATAACAATCATACGTGAGCAATTAAAAACCACATTGTTATTCTCGTCTACATGCTGATAAAGAATGACATTCTTTATCAGCATGTAGACAAGTATCTTTAGATACAGATTTATAAGGCCATATATTTTGTCAATCAGGCTTACAGAACCTATTCAATGATCATAATGCCCTTTGGCTTCTGACAACTGAGTGTGGTGGAACAGCCCAAGGGCATTGTGATCAAAGTTTCTTGAAAGAATGGATTGGTTAAGGCAAATCCATTACATGTTCTCTTTGATCATCTGACCTAAATTCTATGGATTTTAATTTATGAGACCATTTGAAATTGCTGCCCACAAAGGTGTTTCGGCAACGAGAAAATTAAGGGATCTGCACATCCACCCTATTCCCCAGATTTGGCTCCCTCTGACTTCTATCTCTTCCTAAAACTCTTTCTCGCTGATCAGCATTTTTCTTCGAATCAAGAGGTGATTACAGCTATAGAGGGGTATTTTGCAGATCTTACTGAGAACCACTACAGGGATGGGATAATGGCACTGGAGCATCGCTGGAATAAATGTATTAGTCTTAATAACTAATAATAATAACTGTTTATTCATAAGTTCATAATGAACAACTGAATAATGGATGAGAGCATCTCCCAAGTCATACGAAAGGTCCTGGATGAAAATTGGATTTACATACCATTATGTTAAAAAATAAAATGTATGGCCGAGAACTTTTCAGACCACCCTCGTAGTTGCACAATTCAGTTGTAAAGTCAGATAACCTAGGTATTGGTTATCTGTTGAACTGAATTCTGAGTATTGTGCTTAAAAGAACAATAACTAACTGAGACTCATCCTATGAATGGGAGATTTTTTTGGATTCTGGGTTCATAACTAAATCATAAAAGGATGTACAGTATATAAGAGCAGTGCTGAAAATAAAGAATTTTGTTTTCAAATTTTAATTATTAAATTAATTTGTTGAATTTTTTTTTTTTGTTTTTGTTTTTTTATGAGTGTGTGATAGATTGAGTTTTCATTTTAAGGAAAACATATATTTTGTATTAAATTAGATATTATTAGAATGTTGCCAATGTGTTGTAGAACAATGGTGACAGGACATCTTTGTTGGCAGAGCTGAATATGCAAATTTTGTTCAGTGAAGAATGTGTTCATCACTAAAATTAAAAGATTTGTGGAAGGAAAGCAAAACTTATGAGTGAATATGTGGGAAATGTTTTGAGAGAGAGAGAGTGACAGTTGTGTAGAAAATAAAACATGTGATAGTGTAGCAGAGAATATTAAGAAAGTCTGGAAAATGTTAATAATGCCAGTGATATTGTTGATAATGCTGTGGTGGAGGGTCAGGAAAACCTCATGGGGGGAAAAAAGGGTGCTTAATGGAATCCTTCAGAGGACAAACTGTGAGATTGAAAGATTACAGAGATGTAAGGAACTAGTAGAGTGGAGAAGAGATAAAAAATAGTAAGAGGTGATAGAAAAAAAACAAAAAGTTGAGATGAAAGTAACAAGAAAATTTTTTTATGGAGATTCCATAAGAGTATGTATTACTGAGAGTGTAATAATCTTTTTTTCACTGGTGAGAAAATTAATATTAGGGAAGTAGTCAGGATGTTAGGATGAAAAAAAAAAAGTTAATGTGAAAACACTGAGAGAAGATATGAGAGTTATTAGAAGAGAGAGAGAGAGAGATTTTAAGTTTGCTCCCACACTATGATAGAGGCAAGTTGAAAAGGAGGGCAATGATCACAAACGAATCATTCCTTCTACAGTTTGTGTAGAAGGAATGGTGTGGAGCTTGTAAATCTATGGACTGAATCTGAAAGATGGAAGAGTTTATACAATGGTAATGTAATTGCTTGAAGGCATATGTATCTCTGAAATTATAAAGAAACTTTCAGTGAAAACACCATGTTAACACCCCAAGCGGCCATGACGTCTATAGACGTTCAGCAAAATTGGATACGATTCTGCAATACCTATTGAATAACATGGATAAAAAGTTCAATTTGGTCTCGCTATTTCATCCACCACGGCCAATAGAGAGGTTAAGAGAATTAAGCGGTTATTATTTAATTTAAGAGGTTAAAAGAATTTTTAACCTGTATTAAATAAATTGTGGTATCAACTTATTAATCATATTAATTCAAAAAGCATGTTATTAAAAACCATGTAAAGTGAGGGATTTACTGATTTTTGATCCAATTATAAGCTTGATACAAAAAACTTTCAAGCATTAAATCATATGGTCTACAAAATGGCAATCATCTTTCAAGGAAATGTCTCCATATTAATATATCTTTCAAAATAAACTATTAGTATACTTTAAAGCAGATTTATGAATCTTACAGTATGGTAACATTAACCCTTTATTTGGCAGTGATGCTCTCAGGCAACATGACTTTACATTGCTATTCTCATGCCAATAAGGGTTTCCACCCAAGTGGCACCATTTGTTGGCAAAAAAGTGATTCAAAAAGTGCATCCATGAAGACAAATGTTGCCTGGAAGCCACAATAACAACATTGGGTGAAAATCCTTATTGGCATGAGAATAGAAGTGTAAAGTTATGTTGCCTGAAAACAACACTATCAAATAAAGGGCTAAGACAGCTCTTCCATTAAACCTTGATAACCAACTATTTAGTATCCTATTCAACTTTGATAATGCTGACAAGAAAGAAGCAGACTACAAAATAAATGTCATGTTAGCATCAGCAATAACAAAAGGAGGTGGGGGTAGAGGAGTGGGAAAGACCTAACATACTTTCATGAAGGTTTATCCCAACATTTATGATAATGTAGTGTATAGTATAGTATATATTATTCCACACAAAAATAAATAGTACAATGCTGTGCTAAAAAAAATTGCTGTTGCTGTTGTTAGCCTCCCCAACCTCTCCTCTCCAAGGCCACTCTTGTCCATGTGACACTGGGCCGTTTTTCTATATCATCTATCTCTCCATCTTTTTCTCTGTCTTTCAGGTTTTCTGACTCCTTCTCTTAGCAGCCACTTTCTTTGATCATCTATCACCTTGATATCTTGCCAAGTGGCCTGCCCAATCTCATTTTGATTTCCTAGCTCTCCAAAATAATATCTTTTATTTTTGTTAGATCTCTTAAATCCTTGTTCCCTATTCTGTCTAATTTTTTGGATACTACTAGTACACTCCTCTCCATTGCTCTTTGGCAAACTTAGAGCTTTTTTTTTTTTTTTTTTTTGTCTGTGTAGCAGTTAGTGTGCCAAGTCTGGGAACCATAAGTCAAAGTTGGTAAGACAATCATATCTAATAATTTTCTCTTTAGACAAATGGGGAGGTTCCTCTTTCATCCAATGCTTCATTCTCCAGTAACTCTTCCAAGCACTGTCAATTCTGCACTGAGTTTCAAGGTCAAAGAGATTTGACATAAAGATCATTTGTCCTATGTATTTGTAGTTCTGTAGTTTTTGTGGTAAAAAAAAAAAAAAAGAAAACAAAACGAAATTATAACTACAAAACTATAAAAAAAATTTAAAAATAGCAATTGTGCAAATAACAGTTTGTGCATATTCAAAATTTTTCACTTAACTTTTAAATTACACAGAACAAAACTTTAATTTTTAAATTTTTAAATATGTTCTGAATTTTAAGTAAAAAGGACCAATAAAAAGATAAAAATATGATAATTTAGGATTGTCGTAAGTAGCATGAAGATGAGAAAACCTTAAATTTAAGGCTCTTTCCTCAAATTGACTCCATTCTCTTGTTGGTTAGTACCACATACTAGCTACATGACTTTCAATATAAAATTAAGATTTCACTTCTGACCACCATATTAAAAAAAAAAAAATCTAAACAAATTTCAAGTCAGTGAAACAAAGACAAAAATAATCGTTATGAGCCATATTTGTAAAATGCGTAGAAAGGCTTATGTAATGTGATGGCAGTACATGTTATTTTTTTCACAGTATTGATTACAACACACAATGATAAGAAAATAATAGTTATTAACTTATTAGCTGATATTATATTCAGCATCTTCAGAGCACAAGAACAGTTTGTCACAGTACACGAAACAATTTGGTATAACAGTGGGACTAGCTTAAAAAAATTGTAGTGGACAACACAAGGAATGTCCTTTGGTGCCATCTATTTTGGAAAAAAGGAGAAAACAAGTATTAATTAGATCTTAAAATAATTGTCTCCAAGATTTTTGATAATTTATATAGTCACTTTAGTTCCTTGTGTTATGTCTCTGTATTTTTGTTTTCTTTATTAGAGTAATATGTATTCAGTATGATCCAATTTTAATCCAGTTCTCTCTATATCCTTCTACCTTAATTTTATATCTTTCTCCTTTATATATAACCCGGTGTGGCTCCTAGGGATAATATTTCCTCTTCAGAAACTGGCAAATTTATATTTTAAATGTGCCAGCCAGCTTCCTATAACAAGAATATAATCCAAGCTCAGGGAAATAATTCTAGGTTTTAGGCATACGCGTTAATCTAGAATTCACACGCGAGTGTATAGATCTTGGTACCTTGCAGTCGTGACCTAAGATCTTATCGCAGTTATATAATTATCTAAACACCTTCCCGCTATTTGGTTCTATTTTCACAAGTGATAGTTTGACACCTCGAAATCACGCAAGACGCAGGTTCAAGTAACAAAACGTGTTTCTTAATGCTAAAAGACAGGTACATTAAATCTTGTATTAAGTTAACAAAACTTCTGAATCGCTAGCTAAGTGAATGTCTTATGCTAAGCTATACAAACTGTTCAATACTAATCTAACCTTCTTACATAAACTGACATGCAAAATCATAGGTAATACAAATGGATAATTAAACAATGTCACGCTCAAGTTGAGTTTCTTCATTCACATTTTACTTTAAATAGATATTTCACAACTCATTTCTTTCTAGTTAAATTTACTCAATTAACAAAGGATTTTCACTACTTCAATCATATACAAGTTAGAGATTTATCCTATACAATTCTATGTCTAATAGAATTGGCTGTATTAATTACTCTATCCTGTCAAAGTTCTCTAAAATGTCCTCAGTCTTGCTTTATCAAGACACAAATTCTACCTTCAAACAATCTCAAGATATAAAACAAAAGGATCTTTACTTTACCAAGTCCCTTCGAAGGTCTATTAGCTGTCACGTGTTGCTTAGGTCATCCTTCGTCTTAGCTGGTTCTGGGTCAGGTCTCATGACTCATAAGTGAATGTTTGAGCATGAGCTGTTGATTCTCATATGGGTCTCTGCGGAATACCTCTCAGTGCAAGTCATGAATATGGCCAGCTGTCCGTCAACATTGCACCCTTGGCTTGTCCTATCTCTGATCACTCATCAAGAGTCCTCGATCTCCAAAATCCCCGAAGAAACAGAAAAAAAGCCTAGAGCTTGGCACGTATTGCCTTAAATATTCTTTCTCGGCGCCCTCTTTTTCTGTATTGTTTTTTCGCACGATCCATAACTTATATCACCCTTAGGTTGATCCCTTGCTTTCCCTCCTTGCTATTAGGTGTTGTTTTCGAGGAAAGGCATTTATGTCAGCCTTCCCCGTAAGCTGCAGTCTTTGGTGTTACGACAGGCACTTGTGGCTTAGATGTGACCGTTGATCCTATTAGTCATTTCTTACCTGGCGACTTACGATTTTTTGATAGCTTATTAATACATAAATTAAGCCATTATTCCTTTACATGAATTGCTAATCTGACATAATTCTTGATTTTAGCTTTCCGTTTGACAATAAATAATTTCAATACATTACACATACTGATATACACTTTCACATACAACAACTTAGGTGTTTCTCACCTTCTGCTGGTAAGCAGGTATTAAGCAAATTTCTTTGTTATTTTGTAAAGCTTACATGTTAGATCTTGAATAACCTGTCAAGAAGTTCTCCATTCAATATCTAACACTTGTGTTGTCCGTTACAACTTTTTTTTTTTTCGTGAACTGTTCTTTTGCTCTGAATGATATAATACCAGTGAAATGTCAGCTAATAAGTTAATAAATATTATTTTCTTATTATTCTGTGTTGTAATCAATACCATAAAAATAAACTAATATATATACTTAAAAATATGGCATATCATGAATGTCTTATTGACTGCAATACTAAGCTAGGTCATGGCAATAGTGGATATGTTTTCAATGAAATTTTATACTTCAGAGTAAAAAATTAAAAAATGACATGACATTATCCAGTATTTAATATATCATGTGTTTGTGTCACCAGACAAAAAATTATGGAATGCAAACTTTATTCCTTAATATGGAATTATATCACCACCTGCTTTAATTACAGCTTTTTTTTTTGTATGCTGTCAATATGATTAAAATAGCACAATTAAAAGATCTCTTAATTCTGCAAATTTGCAGGGTGTTGATGTTTCTTCTTTATGGCCCTTTCTAACATGTCCCAGATTTTTTCAATACCATTCAGATCAGGTGAATTGGCTGGTCAATTAAGATGTGGAGTCTTTCTCATGTAAACCAATGCAAATCAATCCAGCACAATTCTAGCTCGGTGGGCATGAGAGGTATCACCTTGAGACTCAGGATCCATGTGTCCTTGTTCTAAAAACTGGACAAATGGCAGTACTTCATTATTTAAAAGTGTCAGATAATCCATAGATTTCATACAATTGGACACTTCAACAAACTGGCCAACTCCAGTGCTTGAAATACAGCCCCAAAACATGCCACTACTACCTCTTTTCTGCACAGCTCTTTGACCCATTTGGGGATTAAATGCTTCTCCAGCCTTCTGCATGATCCTGGAGCAGCTATCATTGGGGTACAAGCAGAATCTGGATTCATCGGACCATATTATTCATCTCCATTGGTCAATGGTCCAGTGACAATGCTGTTTTGTCCAAGCAAGACGATTTTTTTTTTCTGGACAGTTGTTAACTTAGAACATATCTAGGCAACATGACTTAAAATTTTTACAAACCTTTTGTAGTTCTCTCCGTAGCGTTCATTCTGAAACTGATTTATTGGGTCCAGCATTGTACTGTTGAAGCAGTTCTTGACTAGTCTGAAAAGTTCAGCTGTTGCTAGTTATGCCAAACGCCTGCGATCCCAATTTGTCATCATAGAGCTTCTATCACAGTTGCTCCAACTACAGTGATAGCTTCCATACTTCTTCCACTGTAAATTGACACTACTGACTGTGGGTTCTTAGTTTATTTCACTCCAACAAACTTTGCTACCTCTTGCAAAGAACGTCCATGTTCTCAGCCAAAAACAAATCGCACCCTTTTGCTACTTGGTAATGTCACCTTTATGACCCATGGTTGTACCGGTAAAAGAGAATATAGAATGCTACAGATGCATTAAACATACCCTCTGACACCCACAATCATATTCCAGCAGTTTTACTCTACCTATATGTATGACTCTTTATGTTCATCAACTTTAAAATTATGTAGATGTTTCAATCACCATAATTTTTTTGTCTAGTGTGTTTAAATTGTTAGTGATGTACTGAATCAAATTACGTTTTTTTTTGCATCATTTCCACACTTTCTCAATGGTCTTGTTTTGTATTAAAAAGAACAAGCACACTTATTATTTCATTAAAATAATAATAATAATAAATACTAACCTGTGTCTGTAAAAGTCTGAATATCATAAGTTAAATCAACATTCACATTTTCAGTCTTTGCGAACTGTAGTCCAATAAACCACATTGACTGAAAACTGCCTCTGAAAAACAAATTATGTAAAATAGTAGTAGTAATAATAATAAATTAATAAAATAATAAGAAATATATTCATGTGGAGGGCTAAACTAAAACAGTTACTTCTTAGTTTATTTCACAGCACTGAAATCAGTCCATTATGTTCTTTTTTGTTTCTCACTATTTATGACTATCAATTTCTCACAAAGTAAGAAGAACAGAACGAAAAACCATAGGAAATCAGTATCTGTGAAAAATTCATATTTTTCCCGTCAAGCACATTTCATATGGCTGAGTAATTGATGATCACCACAGCATGGTGTCATTCTGTCAGGGAATGAAGTCAGATGGTCTACTACTACTGATATGGACAGCTCCATTTGCTGTGGGCTTTTACTTGCAGTAGAAGAAGCTTGGTACTTAAGAATGGGTGGTATGCAGGAGATCTACCCAAAAATTTCGAAGTTAAATTAAGTAAGTAGGGCACAATGCTGTATTTCTTTGCTAAACCACTCCATAAGAGCTTTCATGCATCTAATTTAAAAATATCAATGTCTCTTTGGATTAAGTCACCATGGTGACATAACCCAAAGATAAAGCAAACCTTTTGGCATCACTCTTTTCCACTGACACTTGTAAATAACTAAAGCATATCACTTCCTGCTAAACCAAGACCTGCTCACAGCATGAATCATCTGATTTCTTACCAGAAAGACATCAGAAAAATCTTCAGTAGTCTTGATACTAATACGGCTTCTGGTCCAGATTGCATCCTCACAGTTGGGCTCAAAACTTGTGCCCGCAGAATTAACACTCATCCTATGATAGCACCTATATAAGCTATCATATTCAACTGGCACCTATCCAACAGCATGGAAGCAAGCTATTATCCAATTTATCCCTTTAAAAAAAAAGAGATGAAAGTTGGCCAATTATTGCTCCACTGCCCTCACCTCAACTTTTGAAAGCAATGAAGAAGGTCATCCATAACTGAGTTCTTCACTACCTGGAGAGCTATCAGAAAATTAGTCCTCACCATCGTGGATTTCACATTTCTCATTCTATAGCAGACTTCCTTGCTAACCTTATCCACCTTTGGACTCAAAATTTGGAAAACTCAAGTAGGAACTCTTGATACATCCAAGGCATCTGATCATGTCTGGCACTGATGCCTTCTCAACAACTATGATCTTATAGTTACCCTCCTGCCTTTGGTATTGGATAGCCAGCTTTCTATCATCAGATTTCTTTATCAATGTTGTAGTATTCCAGAGTTCTGTATTCTAACCTATACTCTTCCTTTTAAACATTAATGCCTTTTCCCACTAACTTCAAATCCCATTCATGGATCTGTATGACAATATTTTCCATTCCTCTTTTTCATTTGAGAAACCTTATGGTATTCAACTGATTCAAGCTTCAAAATCTTCCATAACAATGTCTTAGACAATGATCTCCTAAAAATTTCCAAGTGGAATGAAGATAATCTACTGAATTTCAATTCTATCAAAATGCAGTCCTGTCTTATATGGAGAAAAGATCATACTTCCCCCTCCTCATACTTTTGATAATGATCCAATTTACAGTCAAGATCAGTTCTCCCTTCTTGAGTTAACTTTCACATCTACATTATCCTATCATAAACAGATTACACTGATAGTCTGCTCAGAGTGCAAAATTTTTTCTCCATTAAAACACTACCTTTCTTCTGCTCAACTTTTAACACTTTATAAATCCCAAAACTGACATCTTGGAATATTGTTTTCACATTTGATGATACACCTAACACCTCCCAAAGAATCCCGGTGTATACAGAAGACTGCAACCTACCTAATAGTTGACCATTCTCCCAAAGACTTTCTCACAGCTACTGCCACTCCTCTGCTTTCCTCCAAGCAGATGAATATTATGAACACAAACATCCACCAGTCAACATACATATACTTCAACTCCAAACTTATCAATTTTTCTTGCTTCTTCCTTTATTCCCATCTATCTCTGTTTTTGGAACAGCCTTCACCATAGCAGCATTTTGTTGTGAAATGAATACAACCTCCTGTTTAACAAGAAACACATTAATATATTTGGATTTGAAGCTATATTGTGAAGTTCTTTGTTTAATGCTTGGGTAAAACAGTTAATTTTTATCTGTTTTTCTAAGAAAAATTATTATTATTTTTTTTTAGTAAATTACAGCTGATTTTCATGATTTCATTGCATTTGGTGTATTTCCTATTGGGTGAGATGATATAAATTAAAGCAGTGCCACAAAATGGCACCAATAATGCATAAGCTGATAGTTGTTAGATGAGCAAATTATTTAATTAGCATACATGCAGTACGAGACATGATATAAAATAACTGCTGAAAGAAAGGAGAGCGAATAGTGAGAAAGTGAAGACGGTTGGTATATTACCAAAATATAATAGTAGCAAATTAAGAGGGAAAAAAAAGAGGATAGGATAGCAAATGATTCAATGCACAGACTGCATATAAGGAATGGTTGGAGTAGTTTCAGGGAAGAATCGATTTATATAAGGGGAAGGGGCTGAACTTGAATGCATTTAGTATCAGAAGTGTAGAGAAATTAGTTATTGGTACGATACCTATGGAGTCAATGAAACTAGATCATGACAACGGGAATTGTGAGAATGTATCCGTAAGAGTTATTCAATTTGCAACTGTGTTAATGATACAAATGAGCATCACAGAGATTTCACAAAATGATGACTGCATATATGCCCAATTCAGACTGATTAAATATGTGCAAAAATATATGCAGAAGTGATGCATAAGATAAAACAGACCTGCAAGTTGTACAACAAAGTCATACAGACCATAGAGGCATACAAGGGTGGAGACAAAGCATTATGCCTGTATACAAATGGTAGGGAGTATCACAAAATAAGGTGGTGGAGTTTGCAGTTTTGGTGACAAGGCCCCAGAATTACAGGCTCTCAAAGCTAGATACACTAGCTGTCATCAAGTGTAAAGAGAAAGACTATGATAATCCCATGTTGCATAAGGGTGATAGAAAGAATGATGTCTAACTATCGATCTATCAGTATCTTGGGAGAACTGGTGAAGATTTTGAAAAAAGTTGAAAAAATTTTGAAAAAAAGAGCTCAGAAATCGAAATGAGTTAACAGCAAATCCATACCTTACAAAGAACATAGGTTTACTAAGGCAAAGTCATGTTTGGGCAGCAACTTGCTCACATTTCAGAATTATGTTACGTTTGAGTTACATAATGGGAATGGATACACCATGGAAGGCTGTTGCAAAAGGTGAAGGATTATAAGCTACTAGCTTGGATAAGAAGATGACTACTGACATATATATATAAAAAAAAGTGGTGTATGGAGTAGGATTCTGCAAGATTTAAGTGACCAGCAGTATACTCCGTATTGGATCCATTGTTTTTCAATCTTTACATTAAGGACACTAGGAACAATTTGAAAGGAGACATGCAGCACTTGCAATTTGATTTGAATAGGCTGGAATTATGGGCAAGTGAAAATAGCTGTCAGTTCAATGCTAGTAAATGTAAAGTAATTCACAGAAGTGTAATGATATATCCAATAGCATATCATATTAGCGAGATTGTGCTAGATGCAAATATACTTGAGAAATGGTTGAGAAGGATTGTGGAAGGAAAGCTTGGTGAAGAACAAGCTGGATTCAGGCCAAATAGAAGCTGTAGGGATCATTTTCACTTTATGACAAATAGTTGAAAAATCGTGGGAATATAATAAAGATCTGTATTTAAGTTCTATGGACCTGCAAAAGGCATATGATGACGTGAAAGAGAAAAGCTATTCAAAACTCTACAGTCACATGGTGTCAATGGGACATTATATCAAGCAATCCTTAGTCTTTATTTGAATTGTAAGTCAGCAGTTAGAACTGAAGGAAATACAGGAAGATGGTTTAATGTTAAATCTCGTGTCAGACAAGGATATACATTATCCCCTCTGTTATTCATTATCTATACGGATCACATTATGAAGGAAAGCGGTATTAAACCTGATATCAAAATCGGAGATGTTAATCTCAGCACTTTACTTCATGAAGATGTTATACTTTTAAATAAATCAAGCGATACTTGGTATCTAGTACAAGACTGCAAGATTCCCTGACTAAAATGAACCGACTAGGACTTCTGACCCAATGTCCAATCCTCACCTTCTCCTGGTGCACCCTGTTGGGTATCTACCTGGATACTGAACGAACGAGGATGGCCTAGCAATTTGGGATTTAGCCAACCAAATTGTATTCTTATTGGCTTAAACCAAAATGCAAAATGATGGTACAACATTACAAAATTTCATGCCGGCTGAGGCGTCACCCGGTTAAACAAGGCCCCAGTTGTTTTCACCAGGGAACCAGGGCGTACAGCGAAAAGTCAGCTACTGGAACAAATCCGAGAATACACCCCAACTCAACATCACCAGAGTTAAAGATCGGTACTATCAACATAAGAAGCCTGAATGGCAAAGAAATGGAGCTAGCTGAGGAATTAGATAAGTACCAGATCGACATAATACAGGTGACTGAAACAAAAAAGAGAAAAAACTGGCGAGATCTTTCTGAGCAATAAATGCAAAATGTTATATTCAGGCAACGACAATAAAGGAAAAGAAGATGTAGCCATAGTATTCAACACAAAATACGAGGCTAATCTTCTTGAATGGCAGGCAGTCTCAAGTAGAGTGATGTGGGCAAATATGAGAATGGGGAACTGGAGAATGAGACTTACTTATGCCTATGGTGCCACAGAAGGTTCTACTAAGGTAGAAGTGGAGGAATTTTTTGATGCTTTACAAAAAGCAACTGACACAAAGAAAAAGGAAAAGCTGGTCCTTGTTGGGGATCTGAATAGCAGAGTATGAAATGATTGTGAGACATACAAAAATATTTTGGTAAAATTTGGAAAATAGAGCAAAGCTAATAATAATGGCAAATACCTGCTGGATTTCTGCTCAGGACATGGACTGGTTATTACTAACACCATGTTCCAACATAAAGATGTGCACAAATTCACATGGAGAGAAGAGGCAATGAATAAGACAAGTCTCATTGACAATGTTATTGTTGATAGTGATATTTTCTCCATGGTGCAGGACACCAGAGTGTACAGAGGATTTGAAATTGGAAGTGATCACTATTTAGTCTTGAGCAGGATAAAATTGAATTTCATATTAAAATAAAGAATAACATGTAAGAAAGTTTTAAAGTGAATAAAAGTTGAGCAGTTCTCAGATGTGAACTGTAGACTAAAATACACAAAGATTATGGAAGAAAACATGAAAGAGTTTGAGAACAGCAACCAAACCTTGGAGATTCAGTGGCAAGCCATGAAGTAAACCCTGACTGATTCAGCAAGAGAGGCATGTGGTGAGGATTTCTGCAAGGATAGAAAAATCAGGACTCCATGGTGGACAGAGGAAGTTAAAGAGGCAATGAAGGAAAAGAAGAAATCATATCAAAAGTTCCTGGCAAATAAGTCAGCTTTTGTTCTTAGAGAATACAGAGACAAATGTAAGAAAGCGAAACACTGTGTAAAACTAGCTAAACAAAAGTCATGGGAGGGCTTTGGTAAGAACATAAAAAACAGATATCAAGAAGGTGGCAAGATATTCTGGAGGTTATTGAAGAAGTTTAGAAATGGAGAAAAGAGTGCAAAAAAAGGAGTTAGAGTGATAAAGGTGACATGAAAACAGTAGAAAAAGATATCCTTGAAGCATGGAGTAATTACTTTGAAAAATTGCTAAATGAAACAAGCAGTGATAGCACAGTGGAAAAAAACACTCAACAGGCATACAGTCAGAAATTCATATCCATACTTGAAGTAGAAAAAGCCATCAAAGGATTGAAATGTGGAAAGGCAGCAGGAGTAGATGATATTCGACCAGAAATGCTGAAGTATGGTGGTATAAAAGTCTTACAGTGGCTGCACTGCATAGTTCAGAAAGCCTGGACAGAGGGATGAATTCCCGATGATTGGAGTAGAGCTCTAATAGTGCCCATTTATAAAAAGGGAAATAAAATTGAATGTGAGAATTACAGAGGTATTTCACTACTGAGTGTTCCTGGCAAGATTTATACAAGTATACTTGAGAAACGGTTGAGAAGAATTGTGGAAGAAAAGCTTGGTGAAGAACAAGCTGGATATTCAGGCCAAATAGAAGCTGTCAGGATCAGATCTTCACTTTATGACAAATAATCAAGAAAGCATGGGAATATAACAAAGATCTGTATTTAAGTTTTGTCGATCTGGAAAAGACATACGACAAGGTGCCAAGAGAGAAGTTATTCAATACGCTACAGTTATATGGTGTCAATGGTGCATTATATCAAGCAATACTTAGTCCGTATTTGAGTTTTAAGTCAGCAGTTAGAATTGAAGGATGTACAGGAAGATGGTTTAATGTTAAATCTGGTGTGACAAGGATGTACATTATCCCCTCTGTTATTCATTATCTATATGGATCACATTATGAAGGAAAGTGGTATTAAACATGATATCAGAATTGGAGATGTTAATATCAGCTCTTTTCTTTATGCGGACGATGTTATACTTCTAAATAAATCCGCTACAAGTTTGCAAGATTCCCTGACTAAATTGAATAACTGTTGTAATAGATATGGTATGAAGGTCAGCATTAAAAAGACAAAGACAATAAAAATAGGTCGAATTGTTGAAAATGTCAACTGTGGAACAAGTAAAACATTTCAGCTACTTAAGCATGATTTTAGTGAAGATGGTAAATTAAATATGGAAATAGACAACAGAATCAGCAAAAGCTGGTATGGTAAGAAGTCAATTGAATAAATTCATATGGAATAAGAGAGAAATTAGTCAGATCAGTAAATTAGCTGTATACAAGACAGTGTTCAAACCAGTTTTAACTTATGGATCTGAGAGCTGGGTCAGAAGTAAAACACTTGACCAAAGACTAGAGACCGCAGATATGAGAGTCCTGAGAAAGATTAGAGGCGTGAACCAATGGCATCAATGGCAATATCATATTAAAAACGAGGATATTAGGAAAGAACTTGACATTGTTGGCATCCAGGAGTGCGTTAGCAGAACTAATCTCAGGTGGTATGGTCACTTAAACAGAATGGGCAAGGAAAGATTACCAAAACAAGTGTTCTCTGGCAGGTTGGCAGGAAAACGACCCACAGGAAGACCAAGATATAGGTGGATTGATACGGTACAATGTGCCTTAGACAATAGAAATATAAGATCTGATAATGATAATATTGGAGTCTTGATTTAATTAACTTAGATTCAAGTAATAGACTGATCTGGAGGAAAATTGTAGATTGGAAGTTAGTAATGATGTAAATTTTTCATGTAGTACTATCATATCCTGTACACCCCTTGAGGGTACATGTTAGGAATTTGATGATGATAAATTTGGTATGAAAATCAGCAATAACAAGACAAAGGCAATGAAAATAGGCAGAAACACTGAAAATATCAAATATATTGTGAATGGAGAACCTATTGAACAAGTAAAACATTTCAGCTACTTAGGCACGATTCTGAGTGTACACGGTAAATTAAATATGGAAATAGAAAACAGAATCAACAAAGCTGGTATGTCAAATGAATAGGAAGTCAAATGAATAAATTTGATGGAATAAGAGAAAATTAGTCAAAACATTAAATTAGCTATATACAAGACAGTGTTCAAACCAATTTTAACTTGGATGGTTAGAAATAAAACACTTGACAAAAAAGACTAGAGACCACAGATATGAGAGCCCTAAGAAAGATTAGTAGCATGAACAGATGGCATCAATAGCAATATCATATTAAAAAGAAGGATATTAGGAAAGAACTTTATTATTAGAATCCAGGAATGTGTTAGCAAAAGAAGTGTTCTCTTCCATGGCAGGAAAAAGACCTGGAGGAAGACCAAGATATAGGTTGATTGATACAGCAACAATTGCCTTAGAAGACAGAAATATAAGATCTGGTAATGTTGGAGTCTTGACTGATAACAGATTGATTTAGAGGAAAACTGTAGATAGGAAGTTAGTAATGAGGTAAGTTCTTCATGTAATACTATCACAATATCCAATATACACCCCTTGATGGTACATGTCAGGAATTAGATGATGATGATTATGCTAGAAAAAACTGATCATGATAGGATTCTTTGAATTTTATTAGATAAGTTCAAGAGTTATATATCAAAAATTGCAAATACAACCCCTTGATGGTACATGTCAGGAATTAGATGATGATGATTATGCTAGAAAAAACTGATCATGATAGGATTCTTTGAATTTTATTAGATAAGTTCAAGAGTTATATATCAAAAATTGCAAATACAACTTAGAGAATAATTGCTAAAAGATCATCGTGTAAGGATAAGGAATTGCCTCTTTACAAGACGTTGATGTGACTTCACATGAACTATTGTGTGTAGATCTGGTCTCCATGGTAATGCATATACAGTGAAGAGAGTGCAAGGGAGTGTGTTAAAAATTATATCAGGACTGTGAAATGTAGATTATGAGGACAGATTGAAAATTTGTGGATGGCAGATGACACTAGTATACAGAAGAAAGAGGAATGTATATCACCATCTCATAAAACTCCTGAGATATGTACAATACAGCAATCCCTCAATTAGTAGTGCGCCTAATGTGTTCTTTAAAGGCACATTAATCGAAAAGGCACTAATCGAATATAATAACTATGGGAAAATGTATAATTCGTTCCTCAGATTTCTTTTTTGACCCTTAATTTTTTTTTTTTTTTTTTATATAAAAGAATTAGGGTATGTCTCAGGGTTTAGTTAAAGGAAAACCATGAAGTTGTAAGACAAAAAAACATATTCAGAATATAAATTTATTATTCTGCTTCTTAACAAAGAATTGAGCTAACGTAGTTTGGCGGGTATTCTGTTTCTTTTTTTCATACAACTGACAGTATGGCCCTACTGCCTCTTGCAAATTTTACTGGTTCTCTCTTCACCAGGGTCAGCTTCTAAGCATTGCTGCTTAAAAACTTCGATTGTACGAAAACTATTTTCAAACTGTTTCTGTGAAACCTCTTTGGGTTTGTCAGTGATTAAATTTTCTTCATATTCTTCAAGATCTTCCTGCTGTGTATCTAAATTTAGCAGGTCAGAATCACTCAACTTCTCAGAATGAGATTTAATTAACTTAGATCCATTTGAAAAGTCTCTAAAACAGTGGTGGCCAGTTAAAATTTTAAGTGGGGGTGCTGCATATACAAAATAAAAAAAAAAATAAAAAATTATTTTTTTCCTAATCAGTAACCAATTTATTAATAAATAAATTTACATATTAAAAAATTGATTTATTAAAAGTATTTCACCCTCACCACGAACAAACACCAATAATAAAAGTTTCATATCTCACAGAAATAATGCACGCAAGTATATGATACACTGCCCAAACGAACAGTGTCAGAATCACTTGTCACGTGCAATAAACGAATATTGGCGAGTCTAGCCGCAATTTGTGAGATAATTCTCACACTGCTTTAGATCGCAGTGCATTTGTTTCATGTAACAATAATTGAAAAAATATAATTCTTTTCATATTTTGAACAGTGACACTCGTCATAATTCAGCCTTGTATCTATAATAAATAAATAATTATATGTTCTTTTAAGAAAATAAAATATGATTTACAAAAACTAGTTCACCCTCACCACGAACACGCACCAATAATAAAAGTTTTGTATCTCACAGAAATAACATCCGCAACCATAAAATACACTGCCCAAACGAGCAGTGTCGGAATCACTTGTAACGTGCAATGAGAAGTGCAAACGAACATCAGCGAGTCTAGTTGCAATTGGCCGAATGTGATAATTCTGACACTGCGTTAGATTGCAGTGCATCTGTTTCGTAATCTAAAGCGTTAATCGAACAATTCCAATTATTAACTATTCAATCAATGTCAAAACGTAAGTTGTAACCTTTAACATGTTGTATTGCATTTATATAATGTTGTAAGCATTGTTATTATTTATAAACACAAACAAAATTTAATTTTTTCATTTTTTCCTTGGGGTGCTGCAGTGTCGCAGTGCTTATGTATAAGCCACCACTGCTCTAAAATCATTTGCACAATGTGGAAGAATGTGCTTCCAAACAGCTTGCATATTGCTAGCAGTAATTTCACTCGACTTTATAACCAGGCTGAGATTTCTCTGATTTGGCTAGAAAAATCTTAGAAGGCATTCGCTTCCAAAAAAAAGGCCCGGTTTCATTGACATTAAATATTTGTTGATCACAATAGTCTCCTTCTTACACAATTTTCTTCAAAATCTCTGGATATCTCCTTATCTGCACTTGTAGCTTATCTGTGATTAGAATATTATGTAGGCTTTTTGAAACACTCAAATCATCCAGCACTAACGTGGAATTCTTCTTTTCCATCATTGATAGCCCTTTCTTTCCAGGTTACAAAGAGACAATGCTTTTGATTTAATAAGGTCAGTGTTTAGCGGAATTCGTTTTTGGTTACAATCTTCGATCCATGTAAAAAGAAGTCTCTCTAATTCAATCATTATAATACTTTGATTTCGAGTGCATGCATGATGAACTTGAAGCAGCCTTACCTTTCTCTTTGTATTCAGCAGTTGATTCACCCATTTTTGTGTTCTTGTCCTGTCTCTGCTCTAAACTCGCCTTGTTCATTTTTCTTTATTATTTCAAGTTTTTCTTCCAATGAGATTACTTTTCGAATCATTTTCACACTTCTATTTTTTGCTCTCTAATTCTTTTACTAATGAAGGTTAGGAAAATAATTTAAAATAAAAAAGTAAGGAAAACAATTGCATGAGATATGTTCAACAAAATGCTATGTAAAGCAGACGACATAAATTTTGGCGGCAAATTTGGAACATAATGTACATGGAAATAGTGTAGTATGCCATTAAAAAATAACTTTGTGAAAAGTTTCAAATTGGTAACTAAATTATTTCATCCTGGTGAGTGATTTTTTTAAATAGTTAGCCATAAAAAATGTATAGATTGAAAATTTTTGAAATCTGTAACATTCGTTTTTAAGATGTATATAGGTGCACTAATCGAATTTAGATATCGAAAAAGATGATGCACTAATCAAAAATGCACCAATCGAGGGATTGCTGTGCCAGCGGATTGAAATTTTAATTTTATGAAGGGTGGTGAGAGCACAAGAGGATATCCATGGAAGTTAGGATGAACACAGTCAAGAAAGAGGAGAACTAAATTTTTGTCTCAGAGCTATGCTTGACTGGAATGTATTGTGTTTGGAGGTATGTGTAGGTAGTGAGAATGAATTCAAGAAAAGGTATATCAGCTGGTGTAGGTTATATGTGGCAGCCTCCCTCACTGAGTCCACCCTGACTCCCAGGAGGTCTCTGGTAATAGTAATATTCTTTCTTCTTAGCCAGGTGCCACATGACCCCAAGACACTATGTTATAGGTTTCTTGACCTCTCTTATGTGGGGTTTAATACAAGTACACATGTGCATACACACATATATAAGATAACATGATGAAACAGCATATTAAATTTTCTGGCAGCATGCTCAGCTAACAATTTTGGATAATAAGTAATAATATTCTGGTTTCTACATAACAGAAGGTAGAAAATTAACTTACACCTCAGGTTCTACTGGAGTGAACAGCTCTGGATTCACATGGGCTAATTGAATACACGGATGTCTCTCCAGATTGCCAATTAATAACCTAATTTTTGATTCCACTAGACCATACCTTAAAGATATAAATGATATCTTAATGACAATCAAATTTAAAGAATTATATAATCAGTCTAATTTTTTAATATAGTAAAAATAATGGTCTGTTACCTTTCCTAAACACTATTAATTACAATATTACTAGCAAAATTATATACTACAAAAAAGTCAAACTAAAATAACCATTAATCAATATGCAAAATCATAAGAATCATTTACACAATAACCAGGAAATAAATGAATGCAATTCTTAATATAAAATTAAAATATATAGAAGGACTCCAAGTTAGTACAGATTCAATTATACTTCAAATTTGGAGTATATCTTGATTCATGAATAAGCAATCTCCCCTTCCCCCATAAATCCATAATGGTTTGCAATCTTAGCTATAAGTCTGGGCAGGATTGTAGATGATACAGCCTGACTGAATTCAAATGAACTCTCATTAAAAATGGATGAGTGGGTCACAGGCATTCGCATCTTTCATGATTAGGTACAAAGTTGTATATGTGGTTTTGAGAGATGGACTTTTTTATTGTAATATAAGAGCTACATTAACAGCAATATAAGAAATAAAACTTAAGTAGTGAATAGAGTAAGGAAGTGAAACTGCACAAAAAGAAAGCACATGCTATTTATTATGTGGGTTCATTTGTTTCCAGTAAATTTTTGGTCAACATAAAGTGTAACCATAAAGTGAACCAGGCAAAATAATAAATATCTTAAAATCTATGGTGTTAGATTCAGAACTATAAACCTTTATAAATTATTATAAAGATGCGAAAGCAACAGTCAAATTTAGTAAATCAAAAGCAGACAGATTCAGAGTATAGAAGAGAATACAATTTAGAAACACATATTTATTGACTTTGAAAGAGCATTTGATAAAGTTAAAAGAAGTATTTTATTTAAATTAAAAGAAATACAAAATACAAATAAGATTCAATTATGAACTATCATATCTGAGAGAGAGATAAACCAAAGAGTCCGACAGGGATGTCTCCTTTCAGCAGCAACTCTTTTTAATATTTATTTATATGAAATAATAATAAAATGGAATAAAAATTTTCATCGAGATATTAAACTTTTTCCTACTGTGAACTTAAACTCTCCTTTTTTGTTAATGAACAAATAATAATTACAAATTCTGAAGATAACTTACAGAGAGATATTTTAAATTTAAGTGAGACAGCCAAAGATTATGGAATGATAATATCAACAGAAAAATCAAAAACGATGGCTTTTAAAGAACAAGATCCAATAAGAACTAAAAAAGTAATAGATAACTAACTTTTAGAATAGATGAATTCATTTAACTACCTAGGATGTATGATTGCATATAAAAAAGATATAAACCTAAAAATTGCAAAATATTTAAAAATAACAGGTGTAATTAACTCTACATTTAAACCTAACCCAGTTGGGAAAAAAAACCAGACTAAAAGTATACAATACATTAGCCTTATCAGTCCTATTGTATGAAAGTGAAATCTGGACAATAAAACAAAAAGACAAAGATTAATAACAGCTGAATGAAGTTTACGAGAAAAAACTGCAAAATATACCCTATTCAATCACAAAAGAAATGAAGAAATTATTAAAGAATTAAACCAGGAATCAGTAACAGAAAAAATTCAAAAATATAAACATAAATGGATGGAACATATTGAAAGAATGAAAACAGAAAGATTACCAAAACAAGCTTTAAATTACAAACCATCAGAAAAAAGAAAACCAGGACATTCTCTAAGAGATTCAATGATGACTTCTAAAGCCAGAAGAGGCCACTCTAGGCTTATATCCTTGAAAAGCATGATGATGATGATGATGAAATTCAGAGTAAAAAAAATGAGTCATGCAGGGTTGCCCACTCTCACCAAATTTATTTATCATCTATCTCGAAGAAATATGCAAATCCATAGCTGAAGAACCAGGTTTACAAATAAATGTCACAAATATCAGCCACATCAAATAAGCAGATGATATTATTATTCTTGCAGAATGGGGGGAAAAAAATTTAAATGAAGAATGCAAAACTTTTGGAATGAAAATCAATCTAAGCAAAACTAAAACAATGAAAATAGGAGGATATGGAGAAAAAATGTCAATAAACTTAGAAAATCGCATACTTGAACAAGTAAAGCAATTTATGTATATCGTGGCAATTTCATTACTCACAACCTCAACAACACAAACAGCAAAATACGGACTTAAAAAGATGGTCTAATATGAATAAATTAAACAAAATATGGAAAAATAACAGCATTTCAAAAAGCCTCAAACTAAAACTATAAAACCATTATTATGCCAATAGCAATATATGGAGTCGAGACTTGGTCACTCAAACAGAAAGAAATACAGAAAAATAAGAGTACTCGAAATGAAATGCTTAAGAAAAAGAAATAAGGATCACTGGTCAAAACAAAACAAATGAGCAAGAGTTAAGCAAGAGTTTTAGAGAAGATATCATAGCTATAATTCTTAAACAACAATTAAGATGGTTTGGACACCTCCAGAGAATGTCCTTTTAAATATTACCAAATATAGTCTTGAATGAAATCATTGGAGGAAGACGATGAAAAAGTAGAGATAAAAGAACTTGCCTGCAGTCTTTGAAGGAAAGGTCACAATTATTGAGCATAGCAAAGATTTGCACATACGGGACTCAACCAGTCATCTGGCAGATGAGAAAGAAGAAAAAAGTGTAACCTGACAAACAAGTTTAATGTGTGGCCATGCTCTTGCAATATATATTTTGTGACAGATTCCTTTTTGTTGTCACATCAAATTCATTTGCAATGGCATCAGGAAAATCCTATGTTACAGTACCCAAGATAGTGTACAGTGCTAGATTTGTGGCATATTTAATGGCTATCATTCAGATATGTAATGTTTTGATAATTAAATTACTTTCAAAATTAAACTATTTTAAATAACACAAATTTAGAAAGAGATTAAGATAAAATTAAATGTCTTAATATTTTCTCTTCCAACAGTGTAGAAATATGGGCAAAGTTATTTTTATGCTAACAGTCCATTTTGAATTTTCTCATAACAAAATTCTTGTTTTTATCTCTATAAATTATAAATATTTATCAATAACCCCTCTTTCCCCCCCCCACATTCGTGTTCAAGAAAAATGCATTACTTAAGTTTATGTTATAAAGAATTGCCAAACTTCATCAACATTTCATAATGTGGGAGTAAGCAGTTTTTAAGTTCAATACGTACACTGATTTCATTTGAACAAATATCAAGATTAATATCATTCATTTCCTTTAACAGACTGAATCTGTACAAAAAGTTTTTGCTACCTCAAAATTTATTTAGACATTATTTGTCCCATCTATTTATGAAATATATGAAAGAAAAACTCATTTAAATTTAACAGGCAATTTATGGTGTGCATGCACAGGCTTCCAAGGAGTCAGTGCAACTAATAACTGATGAAAATTCACATGTGCTGAGATTTGAATCCTATATTACTTTGAAGAGAAAGAAAAGTGCAAATCAACAGATCACAATATTTGTCTGAGTTTCTTTCAATGGTGAGCTATCATAGGGTTTTTTACGCCAGTTTATCTGGCGTTTTTCATCCCGCAAGCAGGCAAACGGCCCGTGAACACACACGGATCTACAGCCATAAATACCTAACCCCCCATGAGGGGGCTCAACTCACCCCAATAGGGATGGGGGAGAAAAAGGAAGGAAACTTCATACAAATAAATAAATAAATTAGAATATTTAAATATTAAAAAAAAGAAGTCCTCATAAATATTATTTATAAGGTTAAAACTGAAATACGGTTTGGACATAAGTTTGTTTTTTTTAAGCAAATAGACTACTTAGATTAGCTACTATAGAATTAGAAGTGGAAGCAGATATTCTATATTAATTAAATTTAGGGGATATTAGATCCCACATTGTTTTAAAACCGAATAAGAAACTCAAAGATTGGAATCAGAGAGTTTCATAACGAATATAGTATAAAAAAAAAACTATAAAAGTATCGGCGAATACTAGTGTGAGCTAAATGCAAGTAGTCCTAGAATGTAGTACAAACACGGGCAACTCGTTGCAAAGGTGGGTCCAAGTTCTGATCGCTATTCTTGGTATTTTCCATAATGTAAAAACACATTTCCTAGGAAATGTATGCTGTTATTACATTATGGTGGGAGGTCCTTACCCAGACCGGTTTCAGCCTTTATTGAGGCTTCATCAGTGAGTAGCTAGACCAAATTAATACCAAAGGGTATAGCGAAAAGAACTTATATACTCTGCTCTACGTGTTGTCCAAAAGGTGCACCCATTAAGTTACTTAAATATAAAGAGCCAACAGGCTTCATTTCGGCGATATAAACATTAATTAAATTTAGGGGATAAATTTAGTTGGCTCTTTATATTTAAGTAACTTAATGGGTGCACCTTTTGGACAACTCGTATAGCAGAGTATATAAGTTCTTTTCGCTATACCCTTTGGTATTAATTTGGTCTAGCTACTTACTGATGAAGCCTCAATAAAGGCTGAAACGGTCTAGGTAGTGACCTCCCACCATAATGTAATAACAGCATACAATTCCTAGGAAATGTGTTTTTACATTATGGAAAATACCAAGAATAGCGATCAGAACTTTACCCACCTTTGCAACGAGTTGCCCGTGTTTGTACTACGTTCTAGGACTACTTGCATTTAGCTCACGCTAGTATTCGCCGATACTTTTATAGTTTTTTTTTTTTTTTTTTTTTTTTTTTTTATATACTATATTCAGCATGAAACTCTCTGATTCCAATCTTTGAGTTTCTTATTTGGTTTTAAAACAATGTGGGATCTAATATCCCCTAAATTTAATTAATGTTTATATCGCCGAAATGAAGCCTGTTGGCTCTTTATATTTAAGATATTCTATAGTTCTTCAGGAAGGAAAAAGGAAAAATTACGTTTCCTTTTAATAGCATTGTCTGTATGAAATTTGTGCATTTTAAGATAAAGTGTGCATTGAATATACTTGAGAGAGAAAATTAGGAACAGTTCAGTAAATGACAGGAATGACCAGGCACACATCCATGCAACAAAAGTCCTATGCTCAGTTTGTTTTTTTGGATGCTTTCTAAACGAGAAATTTTTTTGGTAAGACCGTTCAAAACTCCACTGAGGTAGGATAGTTTAAAAAGTAAAGAAAACAACTGCAAAACTGCAAAATAATGTTTGACTTAT